>NC_048232.1:49597356-49686332 GCF_002007445.2 Ailuropoda melanoleuca
GAAAAAAAAAAAAAAAACTTTAAAAAAAAAAAAAAAAAAAAAAGAAAAAAGGATAGTATCCTACAATATTTCATATTTTAGTCTCTATTTAGAATTTAAACTTTTATGTAAAAAAGAATATTGTATGTTAATGAAGGGACTGTTAATAACAGCTTTGAGATATAATTCATAAATCATACAATTTACTATGGGGTATAAGCCCCTTGAAGTATGATTAAATTTATGAATCCCCCTACCACCCAAAACATGTTCGCTCAAAATTTATCTAACTTCAGGGACTCTGTACAATAGATCCAGAATCCAGGTTAGAATTTCCTGCCATAAGCAGATTGCTATAAATCAAATAATTCTCTTAACTTAACCACTACTTTAGTTAAGATAATCAAAAGTAAAAAAATTATCTACAGATACCAATTTTTTATTTCTTACAATTAAAAGTGAAAAGTTTAATGTTTCGTCAAGGTGATGAAATAGCATGAGGTGCTGCCCACCCCCAAAACCGTTATCTCAGAAAAACAGAAAGAATTCAACCCTAGAAACTTCAGAACCAAGAAGACAACAACTATTTCAGGGACCCACACACACTCACAAGCATACACATACTACGGGGAACCTCTGAGTAAGACTAACTTAACAACTGTACAGGGTGAACTGCAACCTGGAAAAGGGAGGGAATGGGCAGGCTTGAAGAAAGCTTTTGAAATTCTGCACTTGCCTTACAACAGTCAGTGTCTGACTCCTTCACCCCTCGCAGAGCCCAGTGGCAGCATTTTCAGTAGTTGATGAAAGCTGGACTGGCTGAGAGCCTACAAGCACTCATTCCTCCACCCCTCCAATCCAGGTACAATGGATTATAACCAAAGAAGACTGCCTCTTCCCCAAGCAGTCAAAAACAACTGCCTGGAATTGACAGCAAACTTTGAGTCTGAAGTAACTGGAACTCTCCTTGGGTTCACTTCAATCACTTTTCTTAAATTCCATGGGACTGGCACAAACCAGAGCCTGATCTTTATTCCTCCCTCAATAATCATTACTGGGGAGTAACTGTTACCAACAAGTGAGCCTGAGCTCTATAGCCAAAGTAACTAAACCCTCAAGGAGTATAATTTTTAATGAAAGAATGAAATATTTATCATCTGAAGCCGTATTACTAGACAAAACAATGTAAATATATTTAAAGAGACGAGGGAAGAAACCAGACCAAGAAATCTAAAACAAAGTAGAAATATTAAATATGAAAAATACAGTAGCTAAAACAAATAACCAACAATAGGGTAAACAGGATAGGTTCAACTTAAGGAAGCCCATTAAAGTTGAAAAGCTCTCCAGAAAGGCAGCAGGAAAGACAGACAGAAAATTTATGATTTGGACGACAAAAGTAGCAACAACTGAGACAGAAGGGAGGTGGATATCTGAAGAAATGGGAGGATATCTGAAGAAATGAATAATAAATTTCTCAGAGTTAAATATGGAAATCCTTCCTCTAACCCCTAGACAGGTTAATGAGATTCATGAATATCAAAGACTAAAGAAAATTCTGAATGTGTTCAATGAAAAAACAAATGACCTACACAGGAAAAGGAATCTGACATCAGGCTTCAAACGAAAACACCATATACAAGAAGAAATGAACTTTTATTTAAGAACTTTGAACTTACAATTTTATAAGCCAAACTATTATTCAAATATGAAGACAAAATAAAAATTGTATGAGGCATATCAGGCTTCAGGAAATATGCCAGAGATACTCATTACATTCATTAAAAATAATTTGAGAAAGTTAAAAAAAAGTTTAAAAATTATATAAGTATAGGTGGTCAAATATCTTGGCAAATTTTACTGTTGCCTTAATGAAAATAAAGAGGACTAGAGAATGTATATTTATAAGTAATACAGACATTAGTAAATTTAAGAAATCAATAGGGGTAAATAAACTTAGGTATTAGGTTATGAGCCCCTTTACCTTAATAACAAAAAAGAATGCAGGAACTTTGATACCAGCAGAAGACAACTTGATTTATTCAATGGAAAGCAAAAAAAGAGAAAAGAAACAAAGTAGAATTATAAAATAATAGCAATTAAGTCCAAAAACAATACTGCTTTCAAGAAAGGCAGAGAGTTTAAAATTACTAATAAAGAAGCAAACTTCCCTACTAGAGATAAGATACAAGGATGGAAAAACACATGCCAGGTAAATAAAAACCAAAAGAAAGGTAGAATAGTACCTTAATATCAGACAAAACAATTTATAACACCACCACCACCACCACAAAATACAAAAGGGGACATTTTATACTGGTAAACTGGAACAAAAGGACAAGATATATACATCACAAACATATAACTAATAATACAGCTTCAAAATATATTAATCCAATTTATAGCCAATAAAATTATAGGGAGAAAGATTAAGTGGAAATTTCTAACATATTCTTTCCAGAACTATTAGATCAAGCCATTGATCAATAAGCAGAAATAAGAGAATGTGAACAACACAATAAATCTGAGCTACTAATTTCAGCATATAGATCTTCACACTTAACTTTCATAGAACATTTACAAAAACAAATATTAAGGCCATAAAAGATAATTAAAAAAAAAAATCAAATGAACGAAGCCCTCAATTCAAGAACCTTGAAAGGGGAATGGAGCAAATCCAAGAAAGAAGGGTTCTCAAACTCCAAAGGCCAAAGTCCATTTTTAGAAGAATTCTACCAACTGTTCAAAGAACAGTTAATTCCCATTTTATTGCAAGTTGCTTTGAAAACAGGGGGAAAAGTAAAAGCAACCCTGTTTACGTCACTAAACAGCTGAAATCTTGACTCTAAAACCAGGGCATGGAATTACCATCCCATGAAAGTTTCTGTATTGTACATACATATATACATACATGCACACATGCATATAAGGGCCCTGAATAAAATATTAACTACTTGACTCAACAGTATAATAATAATACATGATTAAATTTATTCCAGGAATGCAAGGCAACTTTAGCATCTGAAATACAGGTTTCCAAAAATGTATTTAATATGTACCTCATAGATTCAAAGAAAAAGTCAAAAGACCATCTGAATACATACAGGGAAAAAGGTCATAAAAAAATCTAAGTAGACACCAAGTTTAATGGAGAGATTTTATATCCATTCCTGGTTAAAACTAGAAATAAGACAAAGATGTTCATGTTTAATGCTAATTGTTTAAAACAGTACTGAAAGTCCTAGCCAATGTTAAAATGAAACAAAAAATAAACTTGGTGTGCGGTAATGTGAAAGATGAGAGCTAAAACTGCCATTATTTGCAGACAAGATCTTTTGCCTATGGGAGAAAAAAAAAGAACAAATTACTATAGTAAGTGTAGCAAGATTCCTGGATACAAGATCAACAGCAAAGGAAATAAAAAATAAAAATAAATCAATAGCACTCTTCTCTACAACAGCAGCAGCCAACCTGGAAATACAATAAAAAATAAGATACTATCCACAACAGCAACACAACTAAAGTATATAGGAATTAATCAAGAACAGACTATGAGAAAAACTTTGTAATAAAAGAGAGTATGATTTCAATAAATACAAGGATATGGATGAGACAACTGTACATTAAAAGAATAATCCCCTACCCATCACTATAACTCCTATCAAAATTTTAGTGGGGGGACTGTTTTGTGAAAACCCCTCTAAACTTACTACCAACCAAGGTCTACATCTAATTAGGCCAATCTTAAGAGTGTATTCCATAGGGGATGGGGGGCGGAGGGTAGAAGTAAGCAAGATACTAAAAGGAGAAACAAATTAATAGAAATATTAAATTATCACCCTGCTAGATATTATTAAGACATACTAAAAAGCCATATTAATTAAGAGGGCTGCTCAAAGAAACACAGGTGTTTATAAGAAACTAATATGAAATAAAGATGGTATCACAAATAAATGAGTAAATAATGAACTGTTCAGTGAAGTGTTTCAGAAACAAGCTCACTAGGAAAAAAAAAACAGAAAAGAAAAAAAAAAACAAAAACAAAAACCCTGATGCAGAGCTAAATACAAAGGTGGCCCTCAGAAGGTTTATTAAAGACCTAAAGATGAAAGGTAAAACTAGTCAAAAGGAAATGCAGAAGAAACTAGGAAGGACTTCTTAATTTGAAAAGCAAAAGCCACGGGTCGAAAAACTTAAAACATAAAAATTAAGGATTTCTGTTTAATGGAGAATGCTATGGATAAAGTCAATACAAATGACAACAGATTATTTACGAAGTCTAAAACTGATGAGAAATTAACACCTCGAATATACAAAAACCCCTGCAAAACAAGATAGTAAACCCCAATAGGAAAATGGACAACAAAAGCAACCTAAAAGGCTCACAATCATGAAGAAAAGCTCAAAACTCATTAGACAACAAGTACAAATGAAACAAAATAAGCCTGCACCTCTTAGATGGTGAAAAAAAAACAAACAAAAAAAAAACCATAAAGCTGAATGATGCCAACTGCTGGCAGAGACACAAGGATGAAGGTTGCCTTCATGCATTGGATATACAGTCATTCTAGAAAGCAAGCTGGGAAGGACTTAAAGCTTGCATACCCCTATAACTAACAATCCCACTGGTAAGTACATATCCCCCCAAAATTCTTACACAATTCTTTAAAAGGGCATGCCAAAAGAGGACCATTACAATGTAATTTGTGTTGATGGAGCTTAGAAGCAATCAAGATATCAAAGAAAAAGCTTATTTAAAAAAGCATGTAATCAAACATAGTGGACACAAATCATGGTAAGTGACAACATTCAGAAGCTAGTAACTACTGACGAGAGGTTACATACAGATAGCAACATGGATGGATCTTAAAATCATAAAGCCAAGTAAAAAAACAATTATAAGCAGAATAAGATATATGGGCTATTGTTAATGATTTACAGAACCAGTGAAATAAATAAGAAATCTGTATTTCTTCTAATTCTATGCATTTCTAGCAAACCTCTGAACAAATCTCAGAAATGGTTAAGAACAGTGTATTCCTGTGGAGAGGAGTCGAACTTTAAAAGACCAACTCTAAACTGGTGGTATTCAGCAAAATTTTAAACTCCCCAAAATCCTATACTAGAAACTAACAGACATTAGCTTTCCACTATTACATATCTAAGTACTAGATGGTCTTAAAAAGATACACCTGCAATGTTGGTTATAGAAGGATAAATAAGGACTACGGAAAAGAAGAACTTGTACCTTTCAATGTATCCTGTTGGTGTTTCTACCAGACCATCAAGTCTTTCTTGAAGGGCTGCAAGAATCTGAGGATTTTGCATCATCTGAACAGTCAGCTGACGCGCTTAAAAAAAAAAAAGGGGGGGGGGCATCGAAAAAAGGATTTTATGAAAATGTATTATGTTATTTTAATAGGACAATCCAATCATGAAGTTTTCCTGACTAGCCCATATTTCATTGGCCTGCATAGAGATGGGCAGCAAGCTGAGGAAAATCCACTCTAGAAAAACCTGACGTTAGGAATAAAGTTCAAATTCTGAATGATCTAACACACGCCATTTCTCAAGGCCACTGCCACAACTACTATTAATAATAAATATCCTTTCTCTTCCTACCACCTTGTGTTTCATTCACCTTACATTTTTAAGAAGCTCAAAGCTTCATCCAGATGCCTAACTATGACTCTAGGTAATGCTTTGAAGGCAGACAACACATCATCGGAAACTCCAAGTGACAGTTTCGACCCTGGGAGGAAAGACTGTGGGGTGAGTAACCTAAATGTCTGTTTGATGCTTATAGTATAGTGTGCTTCTGTGTATCAGAACAGAGAAAGTTAACAGTTGGGATAATCAAGGTTGTAACTAAAACCAAACAAAATGTGGTTGTTAATGGTACCTAAAAATAGTATCAATTCAAAAATAAACTAGATTTAGGCACAACAAATTATTCTATTACCATCTTTTCGTCAACAGACATTACACAAAATTGACAGGTATTTTCCCAGTTATGTTTTTAAAGGTCAATTCCTAATATTAATTTGATTATTGGATGATGTACAGTTACGATAACCAACATGCCTTTAGAAATGTCAATAATGGCCACTAAGGATACCGACGTTATCTTTTAAGACAATGCTGCAAGATGAAAGCTGAAGCTGAAGTTCAGTAGTCTTTCCACAATTAACCTCCATCTGGCTTAACAATGAAAAGTTGAGTCACCTAGTACTTTAATGTTCTTGGCCCATACCTACAGGGCATAACCTAAAGCAGTACAATTCCCCACTACCATCGCTATCTCCCCCCTTTATAATTGCTAAAGAAAACTGTGTGATTTTTGTTTACATTTAATAAATGTCTTTTTCGTCATTTGGTTGGAAAGGATTAAAAAAAGGTTGAAATATACAACTTTATGTTTTCTACATATGAAATAACTGAACATTTCCAGTAACTCTAAGCTAATGTTGTTTAGAACTACCACCAAAAACAACTCCCACCAACACGTGTAACATTTCTAAATTCAAAAAAAACTAACAGGCAGCTGTTTGACACAACTACGCCATGCCACTCCAGCAGCAGAGGGTACACAGAGTAACTTCTGATGGGTCACTAACTATATTCATACCTTCCTCCCTTATTACCACTCTATCTCCATCTCCCTCTTCCCCTCCATTCTTCCCCCCACCTGGAACATACACACATGAACTGTTACTGAACTAGAGCTATGGGCCTATGGGTAAAGTAGACAAGGATCCAAAAGTGAACAGTATTTGTTACTGCCCTCTAGAAGACATGTGCCAGCAATCAGTGGCTCCTGAAGTAATTTAAAATAATACCTTTGATTTTTGTTTCTTCACCAGTTTCTTCCTCTTCTACTTCTTCAACATCATCCAAATCTTGATCAAGTTCAGACTGTTCTTTGCTACAATATCATAGTATCACACCAAGGTTCAAATGTACCAATTACCAAAAATAAATAAAAAATTATAGAAAACTTCATTTCATTTTCTAGGTTAATATGCCTCCTTCAAAAATATGAAATAGGAAATTCAGAAGGTAATTCAGTTTTCTTTCTAACTTCATATATACACAAGCACAAACTGGAAGTACATAAAATTTCATTTAAAAGCACATGATCAAATATAAAATTTATAGTTTAAGCTTTTTTCCCCCCAAGATTTTATTTTTAAGTAATCTCTACACCCAATGTGGGGCTTGAACTAACAACCCAGAGATCAAGTGTTGCATGCTCCACCGACTGAGCCAGCAGGGGCCCCTCTACTCCAAGCTTTAAAAATGTGGTTTGATAGGGTTGGTTCCAGGAACGTGAGGTCAGTAAGTATGTGTTCTCTACCCAATATCCACTGATTTCACTCTTCTTAGTAACAGCACCCTGATTTTACATGAGATAGCAATACACCAAACTTTTAAAAATCTACATTTCCCAGCCTACCTTTTAGCTAGGTGTGGTTTTGTAACTCTGGGCAATGAGTTAAAAAAACAAAATGTATAGAATTTTGAGTAAGCCTCCTTTATAGGACAGTAGACAGCTGGGAGGCCTTTTTGATCTTGCTCCCTTCATAGAACAGGGATGTGCTGACTAGAATTCCAACAGCCCTGCTAGACCATAAGGCATCCTAGAGAATGAAAGTCAACAGAACGAAGGAGTTTGAAAAAACAAGGATCCTGGATCCCTGATGGCTATGGGGCAATCACATTTGCCTGTACTGTATCTTTGGACTTTCCTCCTTTTTCTTTACTTCATAGTGGAGATTGGCAAAAAGTTAAGAAGACCTGAGTCTACTTCATACTTAGAGCAAAGCCAGGAAGATGGCACCATTGAAAGAAAAGGAAAAAAGTAATAACATTCTCCCCATTTCATCTTAAAAATCTAGTTTTTGAACAAGAAATTACAATGAGAATTAAAAAGGGAAACAAGGTTATCTAAGTCAACATGTAGGTCTTCCTATAATTCCTTCTGTGATTTTACATTTTAATATTTGGTTTACAGATTTAGTCACATTCATGTTTAGAAACAGCATTCAAAATATTAACTTTCATACAGAGACAAATACTACCTAATTTTCATATAAAAACAAATACAGAAAAGGTCAACTGCGTTGACAGCAAAATGTATGTTCCTGTAAACTGAGAAAAAAGTCAGCCATCCCATCAGAAACAATAGATTATTTCTGAAATTATCTTTGATTTAGTATAAACTTAAACATACTTAGATTTAAGGGCCATTAACTAAAGATCACATAGCACAGTTATTCCTCCAGTATGATTTTAATCATTTATTGAACATCTACATCTTAAGGCTTTAAAACAGGGGTCCAGAGACTATGTCACATGGTCAAATACAGCCCACTATTTTTGTAAATAAAACTTTACTAGAACACAGCCACTTAAGTTTGTTTACGTACTGTCTATGGCTGCGTTCACACTACAACAGCAGAGGTGAGTAACTGCAACAGAGACCATATGGCCCAAAATGCCCAAAATATTTATAATCAGGTCATTTATACAAAACATTTGCTGACTCCTGCTTTAAAGAACAAGAATCCTCCCTTCCTCCCAGCCTCCTAGGGCTCACAGTCAGCTAAAATTAAATAAGAGGATGGTGGGGAATCAGGCTGTCACAACCAATTTATTTTTTTTCTTAAATTTTAAAACAAAATGAGGTTGCAAGGTTAAGATAGCAGATTGCACATACTCCTCTGATCTTAATCCTACCAAAGTCTCTACTAAAATTATGATAAAAGGGTTTTTTAAACAGACAAACATTGAAGGACAGGAAGACAAGAGCAGCAACAGCAACTTCACAGAGAACTGAAATCTAACTTAACAGTGGGAAAAGCTGAAAACTAGACCAAACACAGAATCAAAAAGGATGCTTCTGGAACTAGGGCTGGGGGAATGAAATTGGAGAAAATAGGGAGGACTAAACAAAAACTGATAAAGCAGTTAAATCCCCAGATTCTTTCCCTCAACCTAGCAGAAGCACAGCAGTTTCCTCTTTGGAAAGAGTTAAACTTAGAGCTCAGACTGTAAGACCACAGACAGAGCTAAGAGTCTCTCAGATATAGGACTGTATCACACTAGAATGTTCAATGTAGAGACCCTTCCCTAGCCACCTTTTCCCAATTTGGATTCCAAAACCCAGATCTTTACCCAGATACTCCTCCTTGGGGGTATCTGACCAGCCCAGGAAAAAAAACATCATTCTGACAACAGGGATTCTCACAATGAACAACCGCCCTGATGACTTACATTACAATCTAAATTAAAAGCCTCCCTCCACCCCACAACACTCAAAATTTCTAGCCAACTTTTTTTAAAAACATCTCTCAACTGCATCTTCTCCCCCACCCCGATCTTAGTGAGCAGACAACCAAGTATTACCTCCTATTTGAGAAAATGCTTTTACATGGAGACAAAAACAAATAGGGGAAAGAAAAATTTAAGAGCAAACATACTATACAGGGAAAAAACATCCAGAGAAAAGATATTAAAATCCAGAGAAAAGATATTACAATCAATGAAATAGGAACAAGATACTATAAAAAACAGGAACAGAGAATAAAGACACTACTGAAAACTACACAACAGAAATTCAGAAATTCAATACAAGAGCTGAAAGATAAAATTTCTTCGGCTTTGCCCAGAAAGAAGAGCAAAGAGATAAAGATGGAAAATAAGACAAAAGATAATTAGAAGAACAAGTTCAACATATAACATAATAGGAGGTCCAGAAAGAGAAAACGGAAATAAGACAATCAACAAAGTAAGTCAAGAATATTCTCCAGAACTGAAAGCCATCAACTTGCAGACTGAAAGGCCCACCACTGAATGCCTCACACAAGAAATTTAAAAAATACATATACCAATGTGAAAATTTCAGAACTCTGAAGCCAGAGTGCTTCCAGAAATATATATGTTTAAAATAAAATGTCACATACAATGAATGATCAAGAATTATAATGACTTTGAACTTCAACACAGCAATATTGGAAGCCAAGTGATAATGAAGCAATGCCTTCAAAATTCTGAAGAAAGAGGATCCCCAAATGAGAATTCTACACTCTATCAAACATAAGGATAGAATCATCATTTTCAGTCATTTACCTCAAAATAATTTATTTCCCTGTACTTTTCCAATAAAGTATTAAAGAAGCAAAAAAGAAAATAACATGGGATACAGCAAAGAGCAAACCCAAGAGAAGAAACAGAAGGAAACCCCAGGAAGATAATAGAATAGATCCACAATGATGGCTAGATAACCAAGGTTAAGCAATCCAGATTGGAGCAGTATAATACAGGAGGCAATCACTTTGAAAGCCATTATCGCTAAAACACCTACTGCCCATTCTTTTTAAGCATGGAAGGATTGGCCAGATTCTTATATGTACTTGAATGTGATGCCCTTGTACTGAATTCTCCTGCCTTCCCACCTCCATGCTCTGCAGCCTTCAACTTGTGGATAGTCGTATCACATCCCCATCCGTATCCAAGTGCTGTTTTATCCTACTCCTAAGTTGTGTGACATCATAAGCAACAAATAGTGCAGCTCACTCATTCTCCCTTACCATATTTCTGCAAGACATCCATCCACACTAGAACTCTGCCAGAAGCCAACTTCATTAACCTGATGTTTCTAGAATGCATGACCTTGCCCAATGAATTCTTCAGGAAAGTTGAAGCTAGACTATGACCCAGATAATCTCATTTTGTTTTTCATTTTCCTATCTTGGAGACTTCAACTGATAGTGGTAATATTGCTTTTCCTTTTAAACACAGCTATTCAGATTTTCAAAATTAAACATCGATTAACAATGTGTAGGTTAAAACTCTAAAAAAAAAAAAAGAAGAAGAAGAAGAAGAAGAAATGAAGAGAAAAAAAAAGAAAAATGATTTAGACAAGTGCCAAGACAGTGCTTACACATCTGGAGAGGAAAGGTGGAGGGTGCAATTGAGAAGAGGGATACTGGGCTTCTAATAGTAATGTTTTACTTTTAAAAACTCAAATGTAAGTATCCTATTGCTCTTTAAACTCTACATATACATTTCATATGCTTTTTATCTTGTATGTATGATGCGCTAAAATGGAAAAAGTCAAGTCTTTGGGAAATACATGTACGATAAAAATGAATTTTGCAAGTATTTTTAATTTATTACTGTGCTCAGCACATTCCTAAGAATAAACACTAGCAAACAGTTTATTGTATTTAAGACTATGATTATATATACTATATTTTGTCTTGGATACACTGTACCCAACTATTATAACAGCAGGTACTAAGCATCAGTCTTTACCATACATTTTTATAATATGTTATTATTACTGCTATTAATTACATCACAGTACAAAGTAAAGCCAAATCTCTGGGAAAAGAAAAAAACAAACAAAAAAACCAACTATCTGGCACTTACTTGTCAATGTCTGCCATGTTGTAAGAACTCCAAATTATCTATGGAGAGAAATGTCAATGTTAACAGAATATATATATATATATATCTATATAATGTATTTAAAACCATTAAAAACATTTGATGCCCAAACCCTTTCAGTCAGTACCACACTGAGAACTATCCTGAGGAGGAATGTATACTCCCATTAAAAACACAACAATGTGAAGAAGAAAAATCACAGCACATATATACGGACTTTCATACTAGCCCCCCAAGTAATTATGAAGAGGATACTGCTAAAAATAAGCTAGTTATTACTAGGCTTTTAGAATCTACCATGTAAGGACATTTTTGTAATAGCACTGCTGGTAAAGAATGTGATGTATGCTAATATCACAGAAAAAGAACAATACAAGAGGTCTTTACTCAAACTCCTTTAACAACTTTAACAACTGGTCAATTTTTGCTTAAATTTTTAGACTACTTTGTACCTCACAGAATCCACTTCATTTTTAATAGTATTAATTCTTATCAAATTCATGTTAAAAAGCCAAAATCTACCACCATTATGCCCACAGAGATCTTTCTAAAAAGTTTAATAATCCTCGTATCAAATGTCAGCCCTTCAAACAACAACAGTTTAAAGCTCTGGGTCCCAACCTATATCAAGTAAACCTTCCCCATCTCTTCAGATGTACCTCATGTCTTACCACGATAAAGACCACGCCCCCAGGCTACCCTGGATATGCTGGCATATTGTCAACAAACTCTTGGGTTACCTGACATCAATACTGTTAGAACTGATCGGAGAATACCCTAAATCCTTTCCCACTATAGATTTGTATCAACTTAGAGAATATTGCTTTTAGAAAAAGAAAACTGAAGGTAAAAAGAAACCTGAAGGTTATATACAGGCAGGAAAATGGCTAATGCCACACTTAATGAATACAGAGACTACCAAAAAAAAAAAATCTAAATCAAGCTTAGGATCCCACATTAAAGGCAACTTTTCATCTTTTAGTAATTAAAACCACAGACTTTTAACTCTCAGAACGCTACAAGATGTGACACCTCATATCAACATGTTTTATATGATTACTTAAAGAGTTAAGAAGAGTTACTGATTTTAGCAGTCAAGTGCTAGTATGTGGAGTATTATTACTGATCCAACATCCACCCTTTGAATTTGTGAAGAAAATATTTCTTCCTAATAATGTAGCCTACTCTAAGTATTTTTTGCTTTAAATAATTTCTAATAGCACTGATAAATTTCTCTAGTGATGCTGGGTAATAAGCCAACATTAACAAAATACTTGGCAAACAATTATGAATATTAATTCAAAAATAAGAAAAATATTGAATCTTAGTCATCAAAGAAATACAAGTGGGATTCTAGTTTGTCTATCAAATCAGCAAGGCTCTTCTCTAAATGCAGGGAAAATGGTGGTGAACATGCATTCTTAAATATGGCTTGTGTTCCTATGAACTATTTTCTTTCTGGAGAATAATTTGGCCACAGTAATATCAAAAACCTTAAATATGTCTATCTCCAGCTTTAGTTATTCACTTGTGAGACTCTAACATGAAAAAAAATATTACAAATCTAAAGGCATGAGCTTTTCATGTTTGCGTAGAAGGTTCTTCCAAAATTCAGTTAACACAACTCTGGCTCTTAGCTCTAAGTTTTACTTTTTCAGAGAGGCTTCTCCAACCTGTACATTCTGGCTGAATAAGATTTCTTGGTTGTACAAACTCCTATAAAGCCCTATTTCTTTCCATCATAAGACGTCTCAAGTTTGTAATTACAGAGTAGTGCGATTATTGGACTAAGATCTATCTTTCTCAACTAATGAGAACACGAGACTCATAGGGATTATATGTGCTTTTGCCAATTGCTGCATTGCATCCTTCAGAGTAGTAATACATAAAGCTTATATAGAAAGCAGCTACAATTACTTACCTCACCAAAAATAAACTTAGTATTAGCACGGAATGTGCATACAATAAAATGCTTTGCAGTCAAAAATGAAGCAGATATGGAAAGAGCACAGGGCATATGGCAAAATCTGGACAGGAAAATATATATATATATTATTATATATGTAACATATATAATAATATGTATGTAATAATATATATATATATATGAGCATGCATACTCATGCACATACTTTATGAATAAAACATTTCTGTAAAGATATACCAGAAACCTAATAGTAGTCACCTGAAAGAAAAGACTGGGAAAAAATGAGAACATTTCATTCTGCATTATTTGGCTTTCCCACATACATTTCGCTAATATTTTGGAACTTGCTGGGCTGAATATACAGCCTGGTAAGTCCAGCAATTATCAAAAACATAAAACACGCCCCCCAAACTTCTAAATTCAGATTTTTATAACATTTTAACATGTACTCAGAAAAATGGCTATACTGCTACCTTCCCTGTCCATTTCATGGGGTCACATTTAGATCAAACTCTTGAAATGAAATTCTTTTGATTTTTTATTAAAGATGACTCAAGACAGAACAGGATGCCATTTACTTGTCATAAAAGACTTAACTTGTGTTTGATAACTACTGAACATTCGATAAACGTTTAAGTTTTTTAATTCTGTCCGTTTTAAATTATCTTAGCACAGGATCAATATTTCTGCAAAATAATTAGTTGAGATGATTGTTAAAATGTAACAGACTAACCAGTAAACGTGCCATGGTGACATTAAGATGTTAACACTAAGGAAAACTGGGTAAGGGGCATATGGGAACTCTCTAGGAGTATCTCTACAACTTTTCTATAAATCTAAAATTATAAATAAGTTTATTTAAAAGAGAAAGAGATTAATTCCCATGCCCAGATTCTGAACCAAGAGGTCTGAGAGAGTGGACCCAAAAATCTCCATTCTAAACAAGAAACCCAGCCTCTGAGGCAGGTGGTTCTGACAATCAGATCACACTGAGAAAACAGAGGTTTCAGTTAATATACCTCCATTAGTTGTTTTTTTTTTCTTAACTGCACTCAACATTAAATAAAATCAATGAGAATTTTTTATTTATCAGACATGAAATTGCTTTCTAATAGATCTGAAGAATTTCCATTTCTGGTAGTGACAAGCTAAATAAATTATATGGATCAACTCTGCATAAAATAACTTCAAGTCCAGAATAAATATTTGCTAAAATCTTAAAAAGCAAGGTTTTAACTACTGAGAAAAGCAAAAGCCCCAGACCTATCCAAGGTGGGAAATCTTTATAGCAATCCTCCACATTAAGCAGGAACCCCAAAGTGCTACACTCTCAGGGATGATAAACCAGTTCTCTTGGACAAATAAACTAGAATCACTTATCAGTGTTGTCCCAAAACCTCAAGCCATGAGCTTAAAGTGGTCCGCCTGACAGTGTTCCTAAGCACCTACATATCCGAATGTGAAAGGCAACTTCATCCTAGACCTCAAACAATTTATACAAGTAGTTTTCAAGAGCAATAAGGGCAACAGAAAGGAATACAACAGAAACCTGTCCCAAAGACTTAAATATTGTCAAAAGGATTATAAACAAAGACAAATGACAACCATGCTTCCTGAGTTTGAAAATACAATGTCTGCAGAAGTATCTGCAAAGAACAGCCAACTATTAAAGGTGATACAGCAAATTTGGCAAAGAACTAAACAGAATTTTGAGAAACAAAAATAATGGAAATCAGACCAAATGGGCAGGTTTATCAGTAGACTAAACACAGCTAGAAAGATAATTAAGTGAGGGATGCAAGCTTAGAAGAAATCTTTCAAAATATGGCAGAGACTAAAGATAGAAAACACCGATGTTAGAAGATATTTAAGGATACAATAGAGTCTAACGAAGATTTAATACAAGTTCTAGGAGTTAAAAGAATGCAGAAAATATTTGAAAAAAATCAAAAGCTGAGAATTTTCCAGAACTGATAGAAGACAGCCCTACAAATCCCACCAGAA
This sequence comes from Ailuropoda melanoleuca, assembly GCF_002007445.2. Classification (NCBI taxonomy): domain Eukaryota; kingdom Metazoa; phylum Chordata; class Mammalia; order Carnivora; family Ursidae; genus Ailuropoda; species Ailuropoda melanoleuca. The sequence goes on from NC_048232.1 coordinate 49,612,721, forward strand.
CTGATGGAAGTTAGCCCTACGAATCCCAATCAGGATAAATAAAGAGAGGCACCTGGATGCCTCAGTCATTAAGCGTCTGCCTTCAGCTCAGGGTGTGATCCCAGAGTCCTGGGATCTAGTCCCACATCGGGCTCCTCCGCAGGGAGCCTGCTCCTTCTTCTCCCACTCCCCCTGCTTGTGTTCCCTCTCTCACTGGCTCTCTGTCAAATAAATAAGTAAAATCTTTTTTTTAAAAAAAAAAGGATAAATAAAGAGGAAACCTACACTTAGATATATTGATGAAAAGGCAAAACATTAAAGACAAAGACGTCACCTCAAAAACACAGAGAAAGACTCAGGTTAAAGCCATAAAAGTCACAGCTATCTTTTCTTCAATAGACACCAAAAGACAAGAGTCCTCAGTGTGCTGAAAATAGCCAAGGATCTTAGAATATTATACCCAACTAAAACATCTTCTAAGAATGAATGTGAAACAGGTATGTGTTTTCTGGAAAAAATGCCTCCAGCACTCTAATAAGTATAAGTATAGCATAACAAGTATACACTTCAGGCCGAAGGCAAGTGAACCCAAATGGAAGAACTAATTTCCAAGAAGAAATGAGGGGGCAAAAAGGATAACTGCATATATATATATCTAAATAAACATTTTTAAGTATCACTACTGTGTAGTGTATTAAAAATTAAAACTACCACAACATTAAGTCAGTGGTGAAGGTAAACATAATCTATAAGATAAGGATATAGTTTCCAAGTAAAATATAAACCTAACCAAAAGAAAGCTGGTATCCCTGTATTAACATCAAAAAATAAAGTTTAAGAAAAGCATTACCAGAAATAAAAAGGTCACTCTACAATAAAAGACTGAATTCACTACTCAATATATGGAATGTGCAGATCTCAATTCAAAGGCATGGTTCATATTAATGTGACTGAAGGCAAATCTTAACCTGAGAACTTGGTACACAAAAAAAACCTTTCAGGGGCGCCTGGATGGCACAGCGGTTAAGCGTCTGCCTTCAGCTCAGGGCGTGATCGNAGCTGGTATCCCTGTATTAACATCAAAAAATAAAGTTTAAGAAAAGCATTACCAGAAATAAAAAGGTCACTCTACAATAAAAGACTGAATTCACTACTCAATATATGGAATGTGCAGATCTCAATTCAAAGGCATGGTTCATATTAATGTGACTGAAGGCAAATCTTAACCTGAGAACTTGGTACACAAAAAAAAACCTTTCACTGAAGAGGGGAAAGAAGTCACCGAATTAAACCACAAACTGATTATAAACTGTAGTAGTTAGATGTCCAGACATGTGTTATCAAATAATCTCTCACCATTCCAGAAAGCCGGACTCTGAATAAGTTCTCCTTTCAACGAGGAGTAGAGGAGTAAAGGAGTAAAGAAAGCTAACATTTATGAAGCCTACTCACGGTAAGGGACTATTATTATACGCTTTCCTCCTATCTGCAGATAAAAGCAACTTGCTCAGCAACACATGAAGGGTACGAACCTAGTAATTAAAATCTGACTTCCAAAACCCATGCGGAGTCCACTTTTCCAAAAACCAAAGTACCTGTTCTATCAGCCTACTGTTAACACAGATTATACAGTAATGCACTAGTTGATATTCCTTTACATAAAATGACTACTTCATGGGGAAACAACCAATCATTAAAAATTACAAATGTTTTAAAGCAAGAGTTCAAAGGAACCAGTAATAACCCAAAGATAAGATTTCCCTTTACCTGAGACCTCACATCTCCCTCCAAATGCACTTCAAGCAAATCTATATTTAAGACACAGCTGTTCTATTAGTAACGTTTTCAGTGGCCCAGGGGCTCAATACTTTATTTGGCTCCAACACAGCCTCACAGTTAGAATATCCTATTCTTTAGGTTCACTTTTTCAATTCTCCAGTGTCAACAGCCAACTTGGAACTGACCTCTGTCTTAAGAGTCCCAAGCAAAACAGACTCTCATTTTAGAACACTACGTATCTTCTTGTCCAAGGGAGCTCATCATCTACATTATCATCTTATCCAACAGCACAGAAACATACCTGGGTTGGACTCCAAATCTGGTGAAAATTCACCCAGCAATAACAAAACCAATTTAATCACATGGCGGGGAGGAGAATTACACACACACACACACACACACACACACACAGCAGACAAAAAGCTTAGGAGCCATCACTCAACTGTATGTAAACAAATTCCATGTTGGAAGAAGACACCCTGACCATAAATACTGTTGCTTTTCCGTGGAGCACAGTGGAACCCAAGCAAGTGAGTGTGCTTCTGAATTCCAAGCTGATGTATAGCATACAGTTTAAAACAAGGGAACTCCCTTTAAAAACCAATACAAAAACCTCATCGTATGTAACCCTGGAGAAGTCCTTTAACTGCTCTGTACTTCAGTTTTCGCATTAAAATGTTGATACTACCTACTTCTAGGAGCATTACATTAGTTAATAATACACAGTAATTTGTGCTCTTACATTATTTATTCCTGTTGTGTTCTTCTGTACCCTCTTTACCCTAGAAAATAATTAAGTGTAATTAATTAAATGTAATTAATAGGCTCTTCAACATTACAGCCCCCTTTCCCAGTAAAAATTAAAAGGTACAAAACTTCTGGGGCGCCTGGGTGGCGCAGTCGTTAAGCGTCTGCCTTTGGCTCAGAGCGTGATCCCGGTGTTCTGGGATCGAGCCCCACATCAGACTCCTCCGCTAAGAGCCTGCTTCTTCCTCTCCCACTCCCCCTGCTTGTGTTCCCTCTCTCACTGGCTGTCTCTATCTCTGTCAAATAAATAAATAAAATCTTAAAAAAATAAATAAAATCTTAAAAAAATAAAAGGTACAAAATTTCTGAACAAACAAAAATGTATCAAACCATGCAGTGTAAAAGGCAGAGTTGGTAACCAAAAGTACAAAGGCCACTTTGGAAGGCAAGCGCAGTAATGTGATCTAGTGGTCTGATACCAATGTACTGAACAACTTAGAAGAATGGGCTTTGGAAAGCAACAACGTTCACCTTCTAAACCCTACTCTGCCCAAGAAAAACTTCTTATTCAGATGAAATTAGTACAGAAATGGCACTTAAAATCACTATTAAACAAGTCCTTCATGTAAAGAATGTTATAAATACTACTCTGTTCCCCACTTTTTCTTTATAGCATTCACCACAACTTAACATTTTGTATCTAGATAACCAATACGCTTGCTTTGCTCATGTTTTAAGATTATGTCCAAACAGATGCTAAAATATTTACTCAAAGAATCAAAGAAAAATACAAATAATTACAGGTTTGATTAGACTTGAGGATCTGAATGGACCGATCATCAGTTTTCAAAACTGATCAGGATTCATCCTAATCTTATTTTAATTAACACTTCAAATTTACGACTAATCAAAAAAATGAGCAAAGATGTAGTATTTGATTTTGACATCTTTTTCATCCCTTGAAGTCAAACAGATTTTGCCTCGTTTAGCCCCTTTTCCTACAAAAGGGGTGTTTTTAATATAATTTGGGGGGTTTAGAATCCAGTCAATCACTTGGAGACAATATGGGCAGACTGAGTAATAAAATGAGCAACAGCATTTTGGATTAAATTAATTTTGGTACAAGTGTTGGGTTTGGTTGTTTTTTAAATCTCTAGAGGACAAGAACAGTCATGTGCCACATTTAGCATCAGCTTCATATTTTGTCAACAGGCCCAATATCAAAAGTAGGTACTTTGCAACAGATAAAATTTACATTTTTTCAAACTGGTATGATGAATTCTTTTAAAGCTGCATTTATCAAATTAACGTTGACCAGATATGATAATCTATGAAGTCAAGGTTTCATAACCAATGTTTAATTCCATCTATCCTCCAAAGGACCAGTCTTCTTAGAAGTAAATTGCACATTTTAGATTTGGACCATTAATTTGAACTCTGAATTTTTTTAAATTTTCATTTAATTTGAACAACTTCCAACAAGAATGAGACTTAGTCCCAGAAGATCACTGTAAACCTTATTTACCCGAACAATTTAAGTTAGTCTATACAGAAGATTTCCCCTTATCCAAAGGTAATGTGTATTACTTCCTAAGTACACGAGTGTTAATGTAGGTTAACAAGAATATAGGACTTAGGGGCGCCTGGGTGGCACAGCGGTTAAGCGTCTGCCTTCGGCTCAGGGCGTGATCCCGGCATTATGGAATCGACCCACATCAGGCTCTCCCACTATGAGCCTGCTTCTTCCTCTCCCACTCCCCCTGCTTGTGTTCCCTCTCTCGCTGGCTGTCTCTATCTCTGTCAAATAAATAAATAAAATCTTTAAAAAAAAAAAAAACAAGAATATAGGACTTAAATATTAATTTTAAAAAGATATTTTGATGCTACCTACTTTCAAAAACAGCAAATTCCGTTTTACAGCTCTTCTGAAACCAGGCAGTGTTATGAGATTTTAAAGTGCAGTCCTTACAGAACTAATTACTAATCATTTATCAGACAGTGATGATCTAAAATAGGGGCTCCTTGAGGACACTGCGAGCCGGGTTCATTCTTTTTGTACTCTGAAAGCCTAGCCCTCCCACATAGGGCCGCATTCCCCGATTCCCTTCACTGCCTCCTTTTATTAATAGGGGCACCGACAAGACAGCAGGCAACAAACCTGGCCCATTAAGTTTACATTTATGCCTCATTTCCACCCATACTTCCTCCACTCAGCCCCCATTCATCTTAAAAACAAAACAACTAGTTAAGTAACCTGTTCTGGGATCTTCAATAAAGGAACTAATCTGTAAGAATGTGAAAGAACTCCTAACAGAATTAAAGACATCGCAGGCCAAATCGTTTATTTTCATCTTAGAACCGTTTACAGGATTATACTAATTCGGATCAATTCTCCCCAAATAATGAAATCCTGGTTAAGACACCCATCTAAAGTCTAACTGTACTGGAAGTGCACAAAAAAAATCATGGGTTAATAACAGCTAACACGACCCCTTTACAAGCGTCAATTCTTAACAATTCTAGCAGTGGAGGCCCTGCTTCATCACCCATCTCCTAACATTCATACTTTCCTCTGGTACCAATAAAAAGATTAAGACCAGAGAGAAGCAGGTAGGAGTTTGAAAGCCAAAGGCGGGACTTATTAACTATTAATTCCCATCCCACCACCCCCTACAACTCTCAGTAAAGTGAGGACAACCCAGACCCCGGTCTCCAGTAGAGCCCAGGCGGCGGCCACGTGTCTAGGGAAGCCGCCGGGGTTTCCCCTCCCAGCACCGTCGCCGCCTCCAGTGGGCGGAGAGCCCAGGAGCCTCGCAGCCTCCCCGCCCCCTCCGGGCCTCGTCCCTTCACATCCCCTCCCTCCCATCGGAATTCGCAGCCTCTGCCGTTCTCTCCATCCCCCAGCGGCCTCCCTCCAAGGATTATTTTGGAGGAAGCGGGGGCGTCGAAGAAGCGGTGGGCTACGCACTCGAACCCGGCCCGCACCCCGGGCGCCTTGAGGAGCCAGCGGCCGTATGGCTGGGGACCGGGAGGCGAGATCGTGGCCTCGCTCCGGTCCGCGCCCAGAAGCCAGTGGGGTTCAGGGAACCTCGGCGCACACTAGCACGGCCCTCGGGCCTCGCAGGCCTCACCGACCCCCCGCGTCTCCCCAGTCGTTCCCGAGTAAAGCGCCAGCCAATCCCAGAGGCCTTCTCAGCCTACGGGGACGAAACTCGGCGGACGGCTCAGGCTCCGGCCTCCACTGGACGACCCGGGAGGCCCCGGAGGCCAGCGGCCCCCGTCCTCATTTCCCCGTCCCTGCCCTCCGCGCAGGCCGCCTGACCGACTCTACGTTACGTTCCCCTCTCCCTTTCAGACCCCCATCCGTTACCGGCGGCTAGCACGGGAAGCCAGGCGGTCGGAGCTGCGCAGGCAATGACTCAGGGCGGCGGCGGGAGGAGCAGGAGGCGGCGCCGCGAGCAGATGGCGCTAAAAAAGACCCGAGAGCCCGCCGCTCGCGCTCATATACAATTAGCGTCAGCACGTAGGGCCCGCTCCACCGCCCCCCCAGGCCTCGCCGTCTCCTAGCAACGCGAACAGAAGGCGGGTCCAGGACGAGTTGCCTAGCAACAGAACTGTCCTTCTTCCCCGACGACCTCCACACCCTCCGCGCGGTGCTTGGGGTCCTTGGGTTCCCGCCTCCGCCTCCTGCTACGCGCCGCGCCATCTCTTTTCTCCCCGCAGTACAGGAAAAGAAATCACAACCCCTTAGGTTCCCGGGAGGGTCCCTGACGCGCTCGCCTCGCCCCTGGCCCACCTCGTTCTCCTCGGCCTGGTGCAGGGAGGCGTGAGGGCGGTGGGGAGGGGGGGACCGCTGCAGCTCGTCCCTATCCCGGCCTAATTCCTGCAACTCCCAGGTCCCCGGTAATCATTTTCCCTCCCCGCCCATATTTTCTTCTAAGAACAACAGTTCTTTCCTCCTGACCACCTTGGCGGCGTCTTCTGCCGATTTTGCGTCTCCTAACTCGGTGGGTCTCAGTGGCTTCCGGGGCTGCCTCCTCATCCCTGCCCCTCCATCCTTTTACCTAACGTGCGATCCCTCATTTCTACTTCAGTTCTTTTTATGGATGAAAAGACAATGTTTGTTTATTCTCTGGATGCTTTATAATGAGGACCCTGTTGTTTCATCTTGGTGAAAAATATATCTTGTGTAAATCCTCAGGCCTGTGGAAACACCATGGCTATTTTTCAACTGATGGTGGATTGACTAATGTTAACTCTTAAAACAGTGGTTCTCGAAGTGTGGTCCCCAGACCCTTTCAAGGGGGAAGTCGAAAGTATTTCCATAATAATACTAAAACATCATTTGCCTTTTGCATTCTCATTCTCTCACAAGTGTAGAGTGGAGTTTTCCGGAGACTACATGACATGTGATACGGAAACACTGAAAAAGGAAACAGATAATAAAGTCCAGTCATCTGCCGTTAAACCAGAAATTAAGGACATTTGCAAAAACATAAGACAATGCCACTCTACTTAATTCTTTTTGCTTTGGAAAGTAGTTACTTTTCATATAAAAGATTCTTTTATGTTAATATTTAATTGATTTATTGTCTTTAGATGAAATAATGAATACTTTTTTAATTTCTTAATTTCCGATATGATAAATATCAGTATCTAGAATGCACAGGATAGTTCTCTGGCGTCCCTACGTTTTAGAGTGTAAAGGGGTCCTGAGACCAAAAAGTTAGAAAACCTCTTCTCTAAATGCTCATTCCTTTAAATTTCAAACTGCCTGGAGTCATCTATTGTAATGCTCACGTTGAACTATATTCCATTTTAAAGGATATAGATTTTCTTCTGGCATCCCCAGTCTCATTAAACTGTGGTCTTTTCCACTCTATGTTACAGATGCCTCAGTTTACCCATTCATTTTGGTTCTTCAAATGTGATTTTGTTTTTTTTAACCTTCTGTCTGTATTCGACAATGATGTGAGGTTAACAAGTAATTATAACAATATCAGTAATGACTCCTCGTGAAGAATCCACAATACATTAACTAGGTAGAGGCGTGCCCAAAATGTACATACACTTGACACTAATTTCAATGAAGCCTCAAGATTATTTTATTCTAATCAAAGCTATGCACAATGCAAGTTAATTAGCACACTAGAAATGACCTAAATTACTTTCACCTCCTTTCTTTAAATCTTTGTGGTTGTAGAACTTCTGAGATCAAATTGAGAAGTTAGCCTTCATGATGATTTCTATCCCGCTCCAGAAAGCCTCATCAATTTGAGCAACTGGGCGCCTCGGTGGCTGGGTTGTTAAGCATCTGCCTTCCGCTCAGGGCATGGTCCCAGAGTCCTGGGATCGGCCCGCATCGGGCTCCTGGGCTCCTCTGCTGGGAGCCTGCTTCTTCCTCTCCCATTCCCCCTACTTGTGTTCCCTCTCTCGCTGCCTGTCTCTCTCTTTGTGTCAAATAAATAAATAAAATCTTTAAGAAAAAATAAAACAAAGGGCTTATCATTACCAGTTTAGATTCTTTCCCCTTTTCTCCAGCCTCCTCCTCCAGCTCCTTCCTCCAGCTTTCTCCTCCCCTTCTTCCAGTGTATCTTAGCCAATCTAAGAAACGAAACACTAGTAAATTGCTAATAATGCACGTCTTTTAATATAATCCTTTAAACCATAGTTCGTAAATCTAAAATTCTACCATTGAAATCAAGGGAAGCTCAATCTTTTCTACATTAATTTGCGATATTCCCAAATATATATTGGGAACAACTTAAGACTCTGGAAATACAACATTGAATAAGAAAGACAAGTTTCTTGGTTTTACTGAACTTATGTTTGAGCGCAATAGGGCATGTGACAGACAGTGATGAAATAATTTCATTTTTTAAAGATTTTATTTATTTATTTATTTTAGAGAGCGAACCCAAGCGAGTGGGGGGTAGGGGCACAGGGAGAGGAAGAGGATCTCAAGCTGACTCTGCACTAAGCCCAGAGCCTGATGTGGGGCTGGATCTCATGACCCTGAGATCATGACCTGAACCGAAACCAAGAGTTGGACACTTAAACACCTGAGCCACCCAGATGCCCCCGAAATAATTTTAGATATAAATAAGTAAAAAGGCTATGAAGAAAATAAAAGGAGACAAAGGGATAGAAGGTGACTGACCTGAAGACACAATTGAGTTTTTCACAATGATTCCTCTTAGACCTTCAAAACGCATAATGCAGTTAATTCATCTAATTTAACTATAATAAATGGTGGCCCTGGTCACTGATCATGAACCATGCTAAACTTTCAGTTAAAGTTCCTTTTTAATTCATCCCCCATTATTTTAATTTGGTTGGTTTTTAACACACTGTAGTCTAGTGGTTAAGAAATGCAGCTTTGGAGTCAAACAGCCCAATTTTGTTGTCAAAGTCTAAACAACATGTAAGTTGCTTAACATGATACCTGACATTGATTTAACACCCAATAAAAGTTAAACATTAAAACTTCTTACTGAGGTTTTGTTTTGTTTTTGTTTTATTTAAAGGTTGAGGGAATTTCTCTGAAGTCTTCTAATAGTATCTGACATATTTTTGTGGAATATTTTATCAAAAGCTATCTTGTCGCAAATTTTAAATCATGTTTTCCTGAGCTGAAATAATCACACCAATTATCACAAAAGTATATTCCACATTTCTAAATATTGGATACAAACACTATAGAAATCAACCACACAAATTGATGACAGACATGATTTCTTAAATGTGGTTATGTCTGTATTTCAACCCCTAAGTAGTGGAAAAGTGCATAGGCTTGAAAGTCAGACAGACATAAGTTCATCCCAACATTCTGTGACCTTGCAAAAGTACTTACACACTCTGACCCTATGCTTCTCCATCTGTAAAATGCATTAATAATTCTAATAAAATCAGCCTCTTCATTAGCATGAAATAGAGAAATATATGTAAGTCCCCAGAGCAATGACTTGTTCTTTAGGTACTCAATAAATATTTATTTTCACCCATCACAATTAATCAGCATGTAAAATGTCTAATGGCACCAATAATAATTATCATGTAAAAACTGCACAAGATACATTTAAAGAACTCTTACCTTAGTTTTGAATCTGGATAGTTTTATTTTTTCCTTTTTCCCCCAAATTATATAAATGCAACATAAAATCAAAATTCCAGTCAGAAATTATGGACAAGTTGCCTTAAATTTTTCTCTATACACCCAAAAACAGATTAATAGATTTTCATTTGAAAATATTTTTATTTTGCTACCATTTTTAATTGAAATTTATATTAAAATGATCACAGAGTCATACAGTTGTACAAAATAGCACAGAAAGATCTATGTAAACTTTACCCAGTTTACCACAATGGTAGCAATAATTCACAATCTTAATTCGAATTCCCCCAGTTTCACTTGGGCCCACTTGTGTGTGTTTGTGTGTTTAGTTCTATGCAGTGTTACAATATGTGTGTATCTGTCACCACAGGCAAGATACACAAGCGCCTGTCTTATGTTGTACTTTGATGATAGTTTTTATTTTCTAATTTGCATGACAAATATGATTCTACCTTCCCAGATTTTACTTTTCTTCTATTTTCGTGCTTCACAAATAGACAACTTAGGCAGAAAATAGGCCATTCCTTTGTGTGGGCTTTCAACAGTTCTTACCCCATAGCTTTGCAATCAGTCTCCCTAATAATGACCTCTTATTCCTCTCTGATCCGTATTGCCAAAATTATGGTTCTAAATACAAGTCCAGGGATGCCTGGGTGGCTCACTTTGTTAAGCGTCTGCCTTCAGCTCAAGTCATGATCCCAGGGTCCTGAATCGAATCCCACAATAGGGCTCCTTGCTCAGCGATGAGCCTGCTTCTCGCTCTGTTGGCTGCTCCCCCTGCTTGTGCTCTATCTCTCTCTGACAAATAAATAAAATCTTTTAAAAAAATAATAAATAAATACAAGTCCAATCAAATCTACTTGGTCATAAAACCTGCAATGGCTTTTTGATGTCTACATGACAAAATAATGCCTACAAAGTCCATCTGAATCTGAATCCATCCTGTTTTTCTAGCCATACCTCCCACTATCCACTGTCATGAACCCCATACATTATGACTTTGAACTACTCACCAAATCCTCAACACACCAAGTATTTTTATGCCTTCTGCTCCCCCCTTCAACTTTTCTTTCAAAATCAAGCCCAAGTTTTTATCTTTCCTGGGGAATCTTCCCTGAGTCACCAAGGTAGATCTGATTGCATACTCTTGTCTGTTTTCCAACAACTTTTTATGTATGCATGTGTGTTCCCATGTTTCCTTCTTCCCAAACACACACGACACTAGATTATTAGTTACTGCAGGGCAGTGTCCTTGTTTTTGTATTCTCCTGGCTTGGATAATGGCTAGCATTCAATAAATATTTGTTTGATAGAATGAAGTAAAAGGAAAGAAGCAAAAAAGTAAGCAAGTGAGAAAGGGAGAAAGGAAATAAAAAAGTCATTGAAAACAAGCTGGAAGTCATAATACTTTATTAAGTGATCCTTTTTTGAAGACAATTGCATCAATTCTACATTTGTCTATATGAGAAAATTTGACAATCTACTCAGTGCAAGATTTTTGGCTATGGTTTAAAGATTTTATTTATTTATTTGACAGAGATAGAGACAGCCAGTGAGAGAGGGAACACAAGCAGGGGGAGTGGGAGAGGAAGGAGCAGGCTCCCAGCAGAGGAGCCTGATGTGGGTCTCGATCCCAGAATGCCGGGATCACGCCCTGAGCCAAAAGGCAGATGCTTAACTGCTGTGCCACCCAGGCACCCCTGGCTATGGTTTAGATATTGTTTGGATATTTGGATATTATTTTTCCTCATCTATGAAGAAATTTGCTGGTAAAAATAAATATTGAAATCTGAGATCATAAGAAATAAAGAAAATAAGTTATATGGTATTATTTGGAGATAATTGCAGTGTCCATTTTTGGGAGAATAGTGAAATGTGGTGGATGCATATCATAGAATATTATGCAGCAGAATGTCAAATGTAATATGGCAACAGGGATAGATCTGCAAAATTCAGTGCTTGCAAAATAAAACTACGATTAGATATTATTACACACCTATTAGAACTAAAATTGAAACAAAACAAAACACCTGGCTGACGTACAAAATGCTAGTAAAGATGTAGAACAGCAAGAATTCTCATTCATTGTTAGTATGAATACAAAATGGTACAGTCATCTTGGAAGATAGTTTGGCAGTTCCTTATAAAGTTAAATATACACTTACCGTATGACCCAGGAGTCTCATTCCTGGCTGTTTACCCAAGTGAACTGGAAACTTATGTTCACACACACACACTCATAGAGGTGAACATTTATGACAACTTTATTCCTAATTGCCAAAAACAGGAAGCAATGAAGATATTGTCCATAGGTGAATGGATAAATAAACAGTGCACAATGGGATACTACTCAGAAATAAGAAGGAACAAGCTACTAATAAACTCAACAATATGGATGAATCTCAAATAACTTTTGCCAAGTGAAAGAAGCCATAATCAAAAGGCTATATATTATAAAATTTCATTTATATGACATAGGGTAGAGGCAACATTATAGGGATAGAAAACATACCAGTGCTTGCCGGGGGTTCAGGAGGGGTGAAGAGTTGACTCCAAAGGTGCTGTAGAGGAAGGGATTTTTTAGGGTAATAGAACTGTTCTAGATCAGTAGTGAATACTTAGAGACTTTATACATTTCTCAAAATAATTTATTGTATTCACATTTTATTTTTTAATTTTTTAAAAATATTTTATTTATTTATTTGACAGAGATAGAGACAGCCAGTGAGAGAGGGAACACAAGCAGGGGGAGTGAGAGGAAGAAGCAGGCTCATAGCAGAGGAGCCTGATGTGGGGCTCAATCCCATACCGCCGGGATCACGCCCTGAGCCTAAGGCAGATGCCTAACCACTGTGCCACCCAGGCGCCCCTATTGTATTCACATTTTAAAAAGTCATTCAGGATGTTGTGGGATCCTAGGATGGAATTCAGTCTGACAAATTAATCTAATTGTATTACAAATCTATAATATAACTCATTAAAGGTATAGGTAAAAAAGGAACTTACTTTAGAAAACAGTATTTTGACTAAATACTATCAGGCTAAAGGCAAAAACAGCTGTACAGAAACCCTGTATTCTATTTGGTAAATTTGTTTCTCATAGAGGTAAGTATTAGAAGTTCTAGAATGAATCTATCTGTATACTAGGTGTTTGTATTCATTTGCCAGGGCTGACAAAACAAAGTACCAAACTGGGTGGCTTAAGCAACAGAAATTTACTGTCTCACAGTTTGGGGGACTAGAAGTCTGAAATCAAGGTTTTGGTAGAGTTGGTCCCTTCTGAGTGCTATGAGGATCTGTTCCAGGCCTTTGTCTTTGGCTTGATGATGGCTTTCTTCTACCAGGATTGGATATAATGATTCACCTCCAAAGAAGAGTAAGGAAAGGGAAAAATATTAACTTTCTAGTAGAGAAATCTGACAAACATCACTTTAACTAAAATGATCACGGTTAACATCATCATTTAGAAGTCGTGTTAATATCAAATACTCCCTGATAGGATGAAGCAAGAATTAGTATTAAACAGATTAATTTTAAACACATTGTAATGGGCTTGGGAGGTAGAAGGGAATGAGAATGAAGTATAGAAGTAACAGGGAATCAATTTATTGATCTAGAAAGGTCTTATCTGGGAGTTAAGAGGAGTTACAAGCTTTAAAAAGAAAAAAAGACCAAAAAAAAAAAAAAGTGGAATGTGGCTATGCATCTTTTGCCCATACTAGACATTCAATATTTTTCATTCCTCAATATTCTATCTCTGCAGAATCAAATTGTGATTCATATTTTGAAAAGTTAGTTCTTGAAGCTAGAAGAAGCAAAGAGCAGTAAATAGATTTGTCATCAGTTGTAGCAGAGTAAGTTTGAGCAACTGCAGGACACTAGAGATAAAATATGGAAATAAATTGAAGAAAAATCAAGTCAACAGTAACAATTATAGTAATCGCTAACATTTATTAAATGCCTTCCATGTGCCAGACACTGCTCTACAACGTTTTATAAATATTAGCTCATTTAATCCTCACAACAACCCTATGAAATACTACTATAATTAGCCTTATGTTCTAGATGAGGAAACTGAGGTCCAGAGACATCCAGGATCTGTCTCTACGCCACAGAGCCCATTGTATGGGCAGGGTCTGGATTTACATCTGCAGAGCCTGGCACAAGAGTCCGAGCTTGTAACCATGTCTTTTCTAGTTAAATGCATAAGATGTCCCAGAATTCAAGGAATTGACTCTAAAAGAAACAGACATGTAACCAAGCAGCTACGATTCAATTATAAGTGCTAATAATAGAGAAGTAGGCATCAGAAAAGACATCCCAGAAGTGACATCTGAAACCAAATCTTGAAGCGGAGGGAAAAATCTGCTGTGTGATAAGAGCAGGACAGTATTTCTGGCAAGAGAACAGCCATTTAGAAGAAGTTTTGGCCTAGTTGTTCAAGGTCATGTGAGAAATACAGTACAGAATACAAATCACTCAAACAATGACTTCCACCTTTGAGCATGGATTTCATATACAGAAAAACTCTAGCCAAGTCATGTAATGTGTTGGTACCAAGTATTTGTCAATTCAATTTGGGCCTGTCGCTCTCACATACTTCAGGTATCAAACTGAACCTCTATCTAACTCCAGAAATGTGACTTCTTGGTAATGAAGAAGGTGCTTTTACATAGTCTCACACCATGAAGGTTGTATTCTTTACAGGTCACGAACCAGATTAAATCTATTTTCCAAAATCTTACAACACAATCTCTTTTAAAAGCGATCTTGAAAAAGAGGTCACAAAAATCCAAGAGAGAGTGACAAACAGTGGGGGCTGAGGCAGCAAACACTATGGCTTCCCATGTGTTGGTCATTGTTCTCAGTTGCCTTCATGTTTTAGCTCATTTACCTCTCCCAACAGCTCTGTGAGGTCGCTACTTATTATCACTATTTTACAGATGAGGTCACTGAGCTATAAAGAGGTTGAGTGACTTAACGCAAAGTTGCAATTAGTTTTGTAACTGGTGGAGCCAGGATTCAATAAAATCAGGTAATTCCCACCTGAATAGAGATGGGAAGGATGCTATTTGGTTCTTGAATTCATTTCTTAAGATAACAAATGGCCTAGTCTGACCAGATTTGTGGTCACAAACTCGAACATCCACCGTTGCCAGGCCAGGGATGGATTCTGTGCAGTCGGGCAGGTGCAGGACAGCAAGGAGCGGAGCGAACGGTGGTAACGGGAGCCCACCGGCCTCATGCAGAGCAGGCAGCTACTCCTCAGTTCCAGCCAGTTGTTGCCCCATGGCTTCGGTATTATCAAATTTCCCAATTTGTCCAGAGAAACTGACTTTCATATGAAATCTGCCAATTCAGGAGGAGGAGTGCATAAACTGAGTTTACTTCTGGACACGCTGTGTTTAAGATGTCTCTGAGGCCTCCAGCAGGTAGAAATTCAAATGGGCAGTTCTGGAGAATCATGTGGGAGGCAAGTATGGATTTAGAAATCTTCAACACAAGGGGTACAGATGAGGAGGGCTGTGCAAAAGGTAAGAAAAAAATAAGAGGACCAGGAACTCCAGCATTTAGAAAGTTGGCAGAAGATAAAGAGTCAGCAAGAAAGACCTGTAACAGAAGGAAAGGCAGAGGAGATGCCAAAGGAGGAAGGGGAATCAGATAATATCTATCAGTCTAATCTTGTCAAGAGTCAGTGTACTGATTTCCTTGGGTAGAAGGTATCTCTGACATCAGTAAGAAGAAATATTATTACTAAGTTCAAAGAAAAATTTTCTCAAGGCCCAAGTGGGCTATGCCTTTCTTGCATCAAAAAGCACTAAAGGAACATCCCAGCACTTTCCTACTGCTGACCACTTCGATGGCTCTAATTTAAAAGGCAGATGTATTTTACTTCCACTTTTTCCAATTTCTGTGATATTACTAGCGCAATATTTATACTTCTGTTTCTTTGGGTATTCTTTGTGTCTGGTATGCTCTTAAGACATTTTGAAACTTCTGAAATACCAGATTTCAGCAGAACCACCCATAACAAAAATTGTGATTTTGTGGGAAAGCCATATCCACTTAGATTTAACAATTACATAAAAGCATTTTTCACACCTACAAGTTAAAACTTGGTTCACACATCACATATTATTTATAACTTTGCTCAGACATAATTTTACAGTGAATTTAGGAACCCTTTGTCTACGAACAAGGAAGGCAAAGGAACGCATCTACTTGTTAGGTTTCCAGGGAGTCATTTTCCCTGCCCGAGTTAGAACCAATTGAAAGAGAGACGGAAGAGGCAAGCAAGTGGACATCAAAATAGTTCCCTTCTTATAGAAAAGGTAGGCTGGAGAACATAGTTTTATATCTACAGCAGATTGGCTCTGCTCATACTTTACCTCTGACTAACACAGGCCTCCCCGGCAGGCACAGGCCCTTCCATACCTTTAGCAAGGCAGAATGCAGACCTGGATGGATAAGTTCTGCAGAAAATGGAGCCCAAGAGGGAACTGGGCTTGTCTTACCCAGTTTTTCTCCCAAACTCCCCAGTCAGATACAAAACTCCTTCTGCCCTGGGGATAAACAATCCAGAGGAAAGAGCAAAGCAGGTTTTTCTGGTGAAGGTTTTTCCACACTGAAGCCTGAGGCCAGAGAAATGGAAGCCACTCGTAATACACCCTACTGCCTTACTTCCTTTCAAGTTCATCCTACAAAGCGTCTCCTATTATCCTCACACAGCTAGCAAATGACGAAACCTGGACTCAGACCCAGATCATATGATCTCAGAACAGCGATGTTCATTTACCCTGGGAGGCTATGCCTCAGAGGTCTGTGGTTAAAAGGAACAATCCCATTTAAATTCATTGGGTGGGAAGCTAGGGAAGAGACAATAATGAAATAGCCCCCAAAAAGGCACAGTGTGGGGATT
Source organism: Ailuropoda melanoleuca (assembly GCF_002007445.2). Classification (NCBI taxonomy): domain Eukaryota; kingdom Metazoa; phylum Chordata; class Mammalia; order Carnivora; family Ursidae; genus Ailuropoda; species Ailuropoda melanoleuca. Next base: position 49,629,259 of record NC_048232.1, read on the forward strand.
CAGAAGACCTCAAATATGGTTACAACAATGTTACCAACAGGTTGCTTGGCCATGGTCAAGTCACTAAATTCTTTATAAGCTTAGATTCTTCACCTGTAAAACCAGTTTAGCAAGTCCTGCCTTTCTACCAACCTAGAGGATCAAATAAGGTATCTCATAAAAATACTTTGAACATGCATCATGCTATGTTAAAAAATATAGTAGTTACTTGGGATGAAGTTATTATTTCAATAATATTAAATAGAATAGGAAAACCAGACTGTTTTTCCGAACGTTTACATTTGAAAAGCAGATGCTATAGAGGCAGGCAGAGGTAGATTTAAATTCCAGAGTCCTCCACACACTAACTGAGTAAACCTGGACAAGTAATCTAATCTTTCTGAATCTTGATGGGGATCAGAATATACTACCACCAAATATTTCACTTTGATATAAGGAGTATTTTGAGCCAAAGGCAATTGAAAGCCAACAGATGCAGGAAGAGTTCTCTGCCCTTCCTCATTGCCTAAAATCCAGGATATAAATTTCCCTTTGAGGAAGGTGCCCCTCCCGTATCAATGAGAGAAGAACGGCTCCTATCATCAAAGATGGAGAGCCAATACCAAGATGGGTTTGCATAAACTGACCTTACTGAAATAGCCCTTATCTTCCATTATTTTCCTTATGTATTTCCCCACAATTTATCATCCCTTGAAGCCCAAATTCTCTTTCCTTAGTTAAGAAGGGTATAAAAGTTCTCAAGTATAGCTTCTTCTTTGAGTTTTGCTTTAAACTCCTGTGCATGTAAATATTAATAAAAATTGTCTGCATTTTCACCTGTTAATCTGTCTTTTGTTAGTTTAATTCACAGGCCACTGCATGCTGCACCTAAGAGAGTAGAGGAAAAGTTTTTCCTCTCTGTCTACATATATGAATGCTTATATCCTTTTTACTTAATAGGGTTTTGTGAGGATTATATAAAGGGCCGATCACATAATTCACTCGATAAGTGTTAGTTTTTTCCTTTTTTCTTGTTCTAATCTAAAGATCGACCTTACCTACAAAACACTTTACTTTTTAATCAAGTGAATTTATGTGTATAAATCATTTGAACCGTTAAAAAATTCACCTTTTGAGTAGTTTTTTTAAATGTTGGATTGATGGGCTAATTAAATAAACATGATTCCATGACTCAGCATTATAGAAGAAATTAGCAGCCATCCTTGATACTCCCAAGTAGTTTTCTTATTTGAATTTTAAAATATTAGTGCTTATCAAAATAATTTACTTGTGTAGCAAGAAGTCTGCTTCTATTAGTTTCTAATGTCAGCACATAAATATACATTCATCATTAATTCAGTTACTCAATTAGCAAAGCTTTATTATGCAACTGCTATGTCTAGATGTTGGATTTTGTAATGTTGGGAACATGAATTGTTATGATCTAGTTGGGGATAGAGCCCAAATAAACATAATAAAAGGAAGAACATACTACAAGGAACAATAATCTATGAAAGCTGCATAGCCTAATGCATTAATTCTCTCATCTGTAAAATGGAAATAACAATTTTTGATTCCACAGGACTGTTGAAATCATTATATAAGATAATGAAGTTGAAATTAGAAGAATGATCCCTACACTCACAGGCCAGTCAGTCTGGGAAGGAAAATATCTCTTGGTGGAGACTATTACTTACCCACTAAAATTCATTCTCCTTTCCTTTCTAGGTACATGGCTGCCCTCCTAGACTAAATTCCTTAGCCTTCTGCACAAGACGAGACATAGTAAGAGACACAGTAAGACCAAGACAGAGAGACAGAGAGAGAAAGAGATACACAGAGAAAGAGGAGAGAGAGACAGAGAGACTCCAGATCCAATAATTACTTTCTGGATAATTGGACAAAAAAGTAAAGAGGAGGATCCAGAATTCATTCTGATGGGAAACCTCGCAAGGTAATAGCTTCGGAGCATGCACACGTATCCTGGCTGTCCTTCAGAACTTGGGTCGCAGGGTGATTCTTGGGGATACCACTATAGGCTGAAAGTTTGTGTCCCTTTGAAATTTATATGTTGAAACCTAATCCCTAATGTGATGGTATTTGGATGTGGGGGCCTTTGGGAGGTGATTAGGTCATGAGGGTGGAGCTCTCATGAATGAGATTAATGCCCTTAAAGAAACTCCAGAAGATCCCTCACCCCCTTGGCCATGTGAGGACACAGAAATAAGATGGCTGTCTATGAACCAGCAAGCTAGTTCTCATCAGACACCGAATCTGGTGGCACCCTCTCTTGGACTTCTCAGTCTCCAGAACTGCAAGAAATGGTTGTTTAAGCCATATGGTCTATGGTATTTTTATGTAGCAGCCTAGCCAGACTAAGACAGACACCAACCCCACCCCACAGACATACACACAGTTCTGTGGGACTTGGAGTGACAAAGGTTACCATGGGCAGCCCGGAGGCAATGCCTGAATGTTACTCTATAGTAAAGAAGTCAAACTCAGGGGACAGATTAAGGATGCTGGGGCAGGCTGTGTGGAGCTGTAAATGTGGAAATACACATCAGATTCCAAAGACGGCAATGAAGAAAGAATTGAAGATACTTCATGAATATTTTTGAATGTTAATTACATGTTGAAATGATCATGTTTGGGCTATATTGGATTGAATAAAATGTATCACTAAAATTAATTTCACCTGTTTCTTTTTGCTTTTTAAAATGTCAGTACTGAGAACTTTAAAATCACCGTTGTGGTTTGCACTGCATTTGTCTTGGGTGGTATGGCACTACACAGTGGATCAGCAAATTTTAGCTCCCAGGCCAAACCTAGTCCAAACCCTATTTTTGTAAATAAAGTTTTATCGGAACACAGCCAAGTCTACTTGTTTGCATAACATTCATGGATGTTTTCCCTGCAATAGCAGGGTTGAATTGTTGCAAAAGAGACAAACTGTTCAAAGCCTCAACTATTTACTATATGGCCATTTACGGAAAAAGTTCTCCAACCTCTGGTCTAGACTATGGGAACAGTTTTACTTAGCATACAGTTTAAAATTATTTTCTCTTGACTCCTATAATTTCCTGTCATAACCCCAACTTTAAGTAAAACCTGAAAAACTCGATAGGCTGCAATGGAATGCAGGGAAGAAATAAAGTCAAGACAATAGAAAATGTGATTCCCACCCCCTATTCATCTTTCTGCAGCCGGTTGTGCAGAGGCAGCTGTACCCTATGAGGAATTTTAGGTGGAGACCAAGATCAAAGTGTGTATGTGTGTGTGTGCGTGTGTGTGTGTGTGTCCCCAGATGGTGTGAGTCCTGTTTGAACTGAAAATGATCGGGAGTGACCCCCTGCTGACAAAGAGTTCAAAAGAAAAACCTCAAAAGCAAACTTTTCCATTTTTTATAGTTGAGGGCCTCAGCGTGGCTCGTAATCAGGGGTGGGAGGCCGATGTGCTCTTGCTAGGATTACCCACTATACACAACGCAGAATAGTATACCAGTGCAGCACCTGTTTAAAGGGGGGAGAAATGTACGTTTGTAATCCTGGTTCCACCACTTACTAGCAATCCTGCTCAAGGGCTGTGAAGATGAAACGAAATCCTGCTTAAGTGGCGTGCACAGTGCCTGGCACATATCAAACATTTAGAAGCTTATCATTGTTTTATAAACAAAACACAGGTCAATTTAGGGAAAAAGCAGAAATAATCTTAATTTTTAAAAGTGATAGGAGTTTTAGAGAAAACTGGAAAGGCAATAAGGAGAAAACACAATTTGGCTTTTGTTCCTAAATTCTATCTGACTTAAATTAAATGAAGCTGTTTAATAATAAATGGTTCCTTTGCTAATTGCCAGTGCTTTTGATCCTGTGTTCCTGTCCTCTTGCCTGCAATACCTAGGTCTGCAGAAGGGACAGTATGATGAGGACTAGCCCTACATGAAAATGAAATGCTGCTTTAGATTTGCCGAAAGATTTCCACTCGTGACATTCTCTGTCTCCTCCACCAGTCTACGGCAAGAGGCTATTCTATTTTGCTGAGCCTGACTGAAATCTACCACCATCCCCCATCCCTAGAATTACTCTAAGAGTTGAACCATATAATTGACTCCAGAAGGTCACAGCTACAGTACTTCTAAGGAAAAGAAAAGGAGGAGGCCCGGATATTTATATTGGTGGGTGTATTTTGGATTTTGGGGGAGGTCGTTTTCCTGCTATCGGAACTTCATTTGTTCCCCCTTCCTGAGGTTTGGGCTATTGCTATTGCCTCTGTGTGTGTGTGTGTGTGTGTGTGTGTGTGTGTCCACCGCCGTTAGAACCGTGAGGGCATAGTTTATTTAATCTTCTAGGCAGGCATAAAACGCAGTCTTCTGTCCTGAGTGGTAAAGGGGTGCTCAGCACTGACATTCTGTTTTTCTGCCCCAGTTCATGAAAAATATTGCCCCCAAAACCCATCAGGTTCCCTATGTTTATGAATTCTGAATCCTACCTCTCAGGAGCCAATGAGAAAAGCTCTCCTAGAATCTTCTGAGATTAAAAACTGTAAAATTAATACCTTAAGTAAGCTTTGCATTTGACCGCAGTACTCACATGGTCCCTTATCTGACAATATTCTTTCTTTTCTTTTCTTTTCTTTTTTCTTTCTTTCTTTCTTTTTCTTTCTTTCTTTCTTTCTTTCTTTCTTTCTTTCTTTCTTTCTTTCTTTTTTTCTTCTTCCTTCCTTTCTTTCTTTCTTTCCTTCTTTCTAAGATTTTATTACTTTGAGAGAGGGAGAGAGAGAACACAAGTGGGGGGAGAGGCATAGAGAGAAGCAGACTCCCCGCTAAGCAGGAAGCCTGACACAGGGCTTGATCCCAGGACCCTGGGATCATGAACTGAGCTGAAGGCAGATGCTTAACTGACTGAGTCACCCAGGTGCCCCTGACAATATTCTTTCCACCCAAAGTTCCCAATCCTGTGTCCCTTTCTTGCATTCTCCAAAAAGAAGGTTAAATGAAAATAGACTCTGTCTAGGTTTTGGTTAAACTCCTGAGCTTTAAGGATTTTCTGCTATTATGCTCAGGCTCTTTGGAGAAGGTTCCCTTTTTTGTGATACCTCAGTATATTGGCTGACGACAGCCCCCACCTTTTCAGGGTGGACATGAGGGAAATCCTGGCCATCCAATCTCTTTGTTGGAAAACCTGAAAAACAGATACCATTAAAAAGAGTTTTTCAACCTCGTTATAAATAATTAGCAATTGAAACTATTAAAACCTTTTTCTCAATCTCTTTTTTAAAAACACCGCATTAGATGATAATGGCAAACGTCTATTGAGCTTACCATGGGCCAGGCACTGTTACAAATGCTTCATATATGCCTACCTGATTTCCACAGCCCCTAGAGCTGGCTACTGTTATTATCACTGTCCCTTCACAGATGAAGAAACTGAGGCATACAGAGGTTAAGTTGTTTGCTCAAGGCCACACAGCTACTAAGTGTGAGAATCTGGCTCAAACGTCCAAAGTGGCTAAGCACGGGGCTTGAATTCTTATTTTCCCCTTACCAGCCAAATCATTTGGGAAAAGTCAATTAGTCACTCTTAGTTTCAGACCTGCATTTTGAAAATGATACCAATCCCATAGAACTGTTATGTAGATTAAAAAAAAATTAAACCCATTCTTCATAGAGACACTGGTAACATAGCATTGTTTTTGGAATGAGAAACTATTCTCAGCTGTCCAGACAGAATTATTTGTGGCACGACATCTGCAAGAGGAATTACAAAAGTATGCATTTACATTGATAGCTGGACAAATGACTTCCTTCAACTCTACCACCTTAGAATGATCTTGGTACTTTGTAAAGTTCTAGGCACCAGTGATTTTAATCATTCTAGAGCAGTACTGTCCAATAAAACTTCCTGCAATGATGGGAATGTTTCATATCTGTACTGTTCAATATGGCAGCCACTAGCCACAGAGTAGTTCTTGAACACTTGAAATATGGCTAATGTGATAGAGGAACTGACATTGTAATTTTATTTAATTTTAACTCATTTTAATTACTTTTAAATTAGATAACCACCTGAAGCTGGTGGTTACGAAATTAGACACCAGAGCTCGAGATGTTCTAACCAACTACTTTCATCTGAAGAAAAACGCCAGCAAAGTCTCTAGGTATTAGAATTTTTTTTAAAGATTTTATTTATTTATTTGAAAGATAGAGAAAGAGAGAGAGCACAAGCAGGGGGTGGGGCAAAGGGAGAGGGAGAAGCAGACTCCCTGCTGTACAGGGAGCCCCACCCGGGGCTCAATCCCAGGACCCTGAGACCATGACCTGAGCCAAAGGCAGACACTTAACTGACTGAGCCACACAGGTGCCCCATAGAATCTTTTATTTTCTGTCCTAAATGCAGGATAGAAAATAAAATTATGTAACTATTTATTCTAATGAACCATACAGGTATGGAATCAAGGTGTGATCTGTTCTCACCCCTCAATTGTAGATTGATCAGTGTTTTGAACTATGTCAGCTTTCCTCCATAATCTGTTTGCAAGTCTAAGAGACATTTATTCCTTTTTTATGACCGTAATGCTTTATTCCAACATACTGAGAATACAGGTAGGAATAAAAACTATATCATAGACCCATTTCATTGTAATGATTTATAGGTGATTTGAATAAATACTTTCCTGCTATAGAAAACATTCCTCTATGCCATCGATATTACTCTGTTTCTTGTAGCAAAAGCCATCCTAAGAAATGATCACACACCTACTGGGTAGTTGATGTCAAAGGTCTTGGTGGCCTTAACCTTGGAACTCAAAGAGCTGTACCTGTAGGCAGTTGCAACATCTTAGCAGAGCCCATGGACAGACTCAAACGTATCTAAGCTCATTCAGTGGCTTGGGAGTNCCTCTATGCCATCGATATTACTCTGTTTCTTGTAGCAAAAGCCATCCTAAGAAATGATCACACACCTACTGGTGTGTGGTGCAGCTTTTACCTGACTGATTTGGCAGTCCAGGATGCCATGTGTCCTGCTGTTCGGCATAAGACGTGGGACTCTCAATCAAGTACTTACTGACATTTTTGATAAGAGTTTGGTGATATCCACAAGCACTTCTGCTATCTGCACTTCTAATCAGTTGAGTGAAAATTCTGTTGGGTAAGAATATGAGCTGGGATCTTTTTCTATCTTGGCAGAACAAATTTACTCCCTACAAGCAGGTATCTAAAATATGATACTCCCTGTAACCATCGACATAAAATTTCTTCATTTCCCACATTTACTAGAAAAATTCAGTCAAGGACTGATTGAGATTCATCACTTCATTATGCTTTCTTAAGCCTCTGAGAGTGGGAGAAACTTTTATCATTATGGTCACTATTGATTCTTTTAGATTCCCCTAGTTTTGCTTCAATATTGTTAGCTAATAATACTTAGGCTGTCATTTATTGAGCATTCACTCTTTGTCAGGATTACATAAATTATCTCATTTACTTAACACAACAAATTTATGAATAGGAAATAGTGTCACATCTCACAGATATAGAAACCATGACTCAGAGGAAGTGAGTAAATTGCCCACATCACACAGCTCATGTATAGGATATAGCCAGCATGCTAACCAAGATCTTTCTTTCTTTTAGTTTCCTTCCTTCTTTCCTTCCTTCCTTCTTTCCTTTCTTCCTTCCTTCCTTCCTTCCTTCCTTCCTTCCTTCCTTCCTTTTTGAGAGAGAGAGCCCACACACAAGGGGTCGGGAGGGGCAGAGGGAGAGAGAGAATCTTAAGCAGGCTCCAAACCTTAAGCAGAGCCCACCTCAGGGCTCAATCTCATGACCCTGAGATCATGAACTAAGCCGAAATCTAGAGTTGGATACTTAGCCGACTGAGCCACCAAGTGCCCCTAAACTCAGATCTTTCTGACTCCAAAGTTTGAACAATAAGCGCCAAACTGTATTTTGTTTTGATTAACTGATATCAATGTACCTGGGCCTATGTAATCTGTTCGCTACAAAAACATTCTCATTAGTTTAAATGTAATGTAAACATTCAGGAAGTGTCCATGAAATAATTCATTCCAGTAACATTCGCTTGTTCTGCAAAGCCACAGATGTGGTCATTTCTGTTTCTTGGTGTCTTTGAGTTCAATTCAAGGAAGATTGTTTTGTCATATACATGCTATTTTTAGTTAGAACAAAAGCTCAATATGTGTCATTTGGGCCTTAACTGCCAAATGCATTGAATGCATTGAAACTTTGCCAAATGCATTGCTCAGCTATCACAGTGAACTTATCTTAGGTGCCTAACAATATCATTTGTTTACTCAATATATAATCATTGTATTTATGAGGCCTATTGTGTGTCAGGGGCTATAACCACACCTGGATGCAAAATATGATGGTAAAGTTGACAGTAAGTTCCTCAGGTAGCCCACAGTTGAATAGGGAAGAAAAAGCTTACATAAACAACAACACAAATAAATAATTATAGTTGTGACAAGAGCCACAAAAGGTAAATGAATGATAGCATACCTTGCCAGTCAATAGGCCTAGCTTAATGGGCTAGTTAATAAGAGAAACCTCTAACAGTAAACTGTGATCATTAGTCAGCAATTCCATTATGCATTATTTCATTGTATATAATTTAATAATAAATACATTAGAAAAATCACAAGAATAAATAAGAGGCATAAACATCCCCCTTACTTATCTAACAATTATTCTTGCATTTATTTTTCTTTCAGTAGAACTTCAATTTTAAAAATTCTTCTGGAATGTATACGGAGCAGTTTGCAAAAATAAAAATGGAAATTGAGTTGCAATGATGTCATTGCTTTTGGCACTGCATTAATAATTTGGAGAAGACAAAGATTAATAGGGTCTTAGCCTTCTGTTCAGAAGTTAAAAATGACAAACATCATGTCTTTGTGAAATAATTAATTCTTACTTCAGATAGTTATATCCAAAAGATGACTAAGAAAAACCAGCATTTTCTTCCTTTGAAGGCTTTAGTCCACTATCATATTAAGAACTGAGATAAAAAATAGCCTGGGTTAAGAGTCCCAGAAATCAACTTAGGACATTCCTTTCTACTTAGAGCTTGCCTGAAAAAGGGTAAATGTAAATTAATCTTTGCATGGATCAGCCAATGATCAGCAGATATGGGTGTTAGCACGTAACCAGAGTAACAGGACACTTGGACCCAAAGAAGATTCCCGTGCTCTCCACAACATTGCCTTCACTGCTCATGCCTTGGTATGTTCTGCAGAATTTAAAGAAGCTGAGTGTGCTAATTTATCTTTGCTGGTATTTTCTCCCTGTGTTTTTCTTGTGTTCAGAAGTGGAGAAAGGAAGATGCTGTAAAACAGAATAGCTCTGAGTTACAGCCTCCATGGACTTTCTCTTCAGAAGGGCCAACCCTTTCACTCAGTAACCTAGAATCATCCCATGCCCACCCCTCACTGCCAGACCCACCTGCCTGAAATACAACCAGAAATGCATTTGATTTATGAGGTTTCCTCTTTGAAAATAAAAGCATGTCTGGAAAGTATTTTCCTAGCATGTAAGATCAGATGCATTAACATAATGGTAATTTTTTAAGTGTTTATTTTAATTCCAGTATAGTTAACCTTCAGTGTTATATTCGTTTCAGGCATATGATACAGATTCAACAACCCTATACATTACTCAGTGTTCATCATAGCAAGTGTCACATTGGGAATTTTGATGAGTAGGGATTGGAAAATAGGGGATTTTGGAGCACAGAACACCTTGGGCTGTAGATTGGCCAGGGCAGAGAACACAGGACAACACGTGTATCCTGGTGATGTTGAGAGAGGTGTTCAGAGAGTCGAGAAGGGGTACAGAAGGAAGGTGGGTGACAACACAAAGCAAAACATATTTGTTTTAAATGAGTTACTTTATGTACAGCATTTAGAATAGTGGCTAGCCCCAAATAATATGAAAATAATAAGTACTTACTAATCATCGGTCCTAGGGCTTGTCAGTTCCCACAATAGGCAGAGATAATTCCATTCTTTCTCCTTCTGTCCCCTCATCGCTTCTTATTACATGGCCTATTTTTCCAGAGCTCAGAGATATGACTTATACAATTCCTAATACAGTTTAGTTGCATGTTAGAGAGCTGGCTCTGAAACTCAGAGTATTCATTCTATTGTGTTAATGGAAGAAATGTTTAGAGCACAGTAGGTTCTCAACCAATGTTTGTTTATGCAAAAACATGTTTAGTGTTGGTGGGGTTCAAAACATACTTCCCCAAAATACGGTGCCTTGGCATATTGAATATTTTAAGCTGAAGGAATTTGAGAAACAGCAACTACAGGAAGGACTCTCTAACCTTCCCCAAAAGCAGGTCATAAGACCCTCCTGTGAGAGGTGCTCTTCCTGTACCCAGAGGAAATGAGCATTCCTGTGTCTAAGTCCTAAAACAGACAGACAGACACATAGACCCAGAGAGGTATCTGAATGAACAGGCCTTGCTAAGTTTCCCCAGTTTATTTTCTTATACTTTTAGCTCAGGTCTTGTGCTATCACATTTTCCCATGACTTTCCACTCTTCATCAAACCTAGTATAAAAACACTCAGATTTAAGTGTTTCTCCAGGTCTTTGTTTCATTATGAAGGCTTCCAGGTCACGTGAAAATTATATTAAATAAACTTACATGCTTTTCTCTTGTTAATTTATCTTCTTTCAGTCTAATTTACAAGGCCCCATCCAGAGAGTCTAGGAAGGTAGAGGGAAATTTTTTCCTCCCTAGCAATTTTCCAAACAACCAACATATATATTTTGGGAATAGATGAAGGCTCCCTATGTGTTGGAGGCATTTTTATTTACCTCTTTAGGATTGAAAAAGAAGGGTTTGTGAGCACTTGCAAGTGGTAACTGTGTTGAAGTTTGTGGTTTTATTTGAATTAACAATATTTTCTATTAAAAGTGAAGAATTAAACATCCTCATCTTGGACAAGTTGGAGAAGGATACCTCTTGACTAAAAATTGAATTAGAAAGGCTATTTCAAGCAGTGTTGGGGTCCTGGGACAGAATCTGGAAAAAGAGACATAAATGAGTTAAATTGCTCAGTGGAGGAAAATGAAAGGTGCCCACAGGTTTTGTTGTTCTTGTTCCTGAGAGGGAGGGAGCAGGAAAGAGAAGGGTGCAAAGAGGAGAGAAGGAAGGGGTGCTGAGTAATAAGGCTGGACCCCAAACTGTAAATAGACCTAACACCATTTCATGACCCTCCTGCCTGCCTGGGGGTAGACAAGAGTCAATGTTATTACAACCTATGGTGATTAAATGGTTTGGGAGCGGTGCTTGGGGTAGAAATGGCCACCAACACCCAGAAGCCAAGGGATAACTAGGGATCTCATAGGTGGAACACACTCTTGGCTTCGTAATCAGTCACTCAGTCAAGTCAAGTTTATAGACATGTGGCAAAAGTTGAGCATCAGAACAAGAGGTATAGTTAGTTTCATCTAAGAAGAGTGTCAGGACTTAGCAAACATTCAGGAAGTTCAGTAACTAATCACTGATTGATTAAACTAGAATAGAGCTCTATGCTGGGAATGTAAACCAGTGAGTGCTTTCATAATCTAAATTTAAGTGAGATGAATGTGTTTACAAGGACACTAGAAACAAAAGTATGGAACCAACTGTTAAAAACGAAAGATCTATCCTTTTCAATTTTCAAGGTATCTTAAAGTTCTTCTATGAATAATATTCTGAGTTCTCAAAATAAAAAACACTTTAACAGTATTTTCCAGCTGTTATTTCCAAAGCATGTTCTAAAGAGGTTGCTGCTTTTCTCATAAAGTCAATAAATATCTCTTTGTATCATACCTATGGTGCTTCCACAGTAAAGTTCCTTTTGCCATTTGGGCACTGTCCACCAAATCGACTTCTCAACAGTTTCTCTTCTGCCTTCTCCAGAGATGAGTCTATCCAACCATTCTCTTTGCACTTGTCCTATATTTGCTCATAGTTCAATTTTGGTTCATGTCATAAATCATAAAAATGTCCTTTTTTTCTCATTTGCAACCTCCCCTCTCCACCACATCTCAAACTGGTTTAAAAAAAAGAAAAAAGAAAAACAGCTCTCAAAATTTTAAATTCTGCAGAGAGCAACCAAATAGGGCAGAAATCATCCAGGGAGACTTAGTTGTGGAAAGTAGACCATTTTGTTTTGTTTACATGATTTATATGTTGACATCACCTTAAGCAATAACAATTGTAAAATATACTGCTTACAAATGGTATTTAATGTTCCCTTGTTTTCCAGTCTCCTGAAGAGTTCCTTCCTTATCCCTAGTCCAACACTTTGAGCCCTATTCTTCCCAGAATTAGGTCTTATGCTCTTTGCTTCTTGGTTCTCTTTTCGCTTGCAAAGTATCTTTTTATTTTAACCTAATAAGATTCCACGAAAGAAAGAAAGAAAGAAAGAAAGAAAGAAAGAAAGAAAGAAAGAAGAAAGAAAGAAAGAAAGAAGAAAGAAAGAAAGAAAGAAAGAAAGAAAGAAAGAAAGAAAGAAAGAAAAGGAAAGAAAGAACAAACTTGGAAATTTGGCTATCCTGAAAGGTAGATTCCATGGGGATACAAATCTAACAACTCTTTAACAAGGGCACATGTACATAGAACAGGAATTAAAGGGGCGCCTCGGTGGCTCAGTCATTAAGCGTCTGCCTTCGGCTCAGGGCATGATCCCGGGGTCCTGGGATCGAGCCCTGCATCGGGCTCCCTGCTCTACTGGGAAGCCTGCTTCTTCCTCTCCCACTCCCCCTGCTTGTATTCCTTCTCTCACTGGCTGTCTGTCAAATAAATAAATAAAATCTTAAAAAAAAGAAAAAAAAGAACAGGAATTAGAAACCACAAATCAGAACAGGCTCTATCTAGCGACCAAAATGTCATCACCCAAATAAGTTTCAGTCAGAGAAAATCAACATTTAACAATTTATGTTCCAAAGTAAAGAACAAAGAATTTTCCTCTCATTCTGAATGGAACCAGAGAGAGATGATGACTGCCTATAAAATAAAAGCCCAAGGCACCACTAAACCCATTTGTGTTGGTGGCCGTAACTACTAGTTTGGTTCATGACACAATTGATTCGACTGCAGCAATTGCCTTCAACACTAAAGAGAACATAAATGAATAGATCAATCATGCCGCGGTCCAGTTTGGTCGCCACAGGACTCTAAAAATAAATAAATAAATGTCACTGTAGAGAGTTTTAGAAGAAAAATGTTATCTCCTAAAAAGGATACATTAGCCCTTTGTGTTTTTCCAAAGTCATTACTGAATGACTAGGGCAATTCATATCCTCAGAATGGCACTGTTTACTTGTATTGTGATCCCTCAGCAGCATTTGGGTTTTAGTGTTTTGGTTTTTTTTTCCTTAGAAGGGAGGGATAGGAAACAGCCTGTTTCAGAGTTTCCCAAAGTGTGCCTGCTTATCGACTGTACACAGGAGGATGGGTTTTATATCCCTGGAGGTGGGGCAAGGAGGGCCTCTTAGGCCAGTCTTGGAGACATAGACCTCCAAATTATTTGAAAAGTAGCCTTCAGTTCTGAGAAAGAATTGGGGCAGGATGGGAAATGCACTTTGACCAAGACCTCTCGTGGATACCAGAGATAGAAAGAAAAGCCTTTTAAAAAATCACAATGGGGGCGCCTGGGTGGCACAGCGGTTAAGCGTCTGCCTTCAGCTCAGGGCGTGATCCCGGCGTTGTGGGATCGAGCCCCACATCAGGCTCCTCTGCTATGAGCCTGCTTCTTCCTCTCCCGCTCCCCCTGCTTGTATTCCCTCTCTCGCTGGCTGTCTCTATCTCTGTCAAATAAATAAATAAATAAAATCTTAAAAAAAAAAAATCACAATGAAGTGGAAACAGCCTCAGGATGAGCCGCAGGGTAAGTATTTTGCCCACGGAGATTTCTATGGTTACCTTCTATTCATAATCGTTGATATCGGATTCCCATTTATGGTAGTAACATCCTTTCCTTTTTAAATAAGTATCTGAAATTTTGCAAAGTGAATTGATTCAAGGTAAAATGCTTATTAGTACGATATTCGGATGTAACAAAGTTTCTAAAGCTGATGTGTGAATGGCTGATGTTTAGGAGCAGTTAGCTTAGAGAAGAGCCACTGCCGGACTGCCCTGCAAATCCCAAGCAATCTCAAGCAAATCTCAAGTTTACTTTCTCTGAACCTCACGATCCTCTACAATAAAATGCTTGGATGAGAAACACAAACCTCTCAGGGCAATTGCGAAGAATAAATAATAGGTGCTCACTTAATAGTCCCTTTCCTTCCCTTAGTAATAATGTGGAAAAGCAGCAAACTCTCCTTATGGAACTCCCCGGCCTTGCCACTAGATGATAAAGTGTCGTCAGGGATTGTTGAGATTACTATATAATTTTGTATGCTAAACCAACAGAGCATTTATTTGTAGCCCAAGACATTACATTTGCAGAGAAGGTAGAAAAATTAAGTACAACACAACCCTGTCTTATCTCTAGCAGTGTATTCTGGGGCACCATACTACTGTGTGACTGGTCTGCAGGCCAGTTCTGGGCATTGCTGACCAAAACCCAGGACAACAGATACACACACACACACACACACACACACACACACACACACACACACACACACACACATACACACACACACACACACACACACACACACCAGGGCAACAGGATATGTGTGTGTGCGAGCATTTCAGGAGGAAGCAGAAATCTTTTTAAAAATATAATTTTTGAGATGGAAGGAGGATTCTTGTGCCCTCAATTTTTCTCCCTCCCTCCCTTCCTTTTTTTTTTTTACATATAAAAGCACACCAACATTTATGTTGGATCTCTTTTCTATGTAATTCATAAAACCAGACCTCACCAGCCTGATTACGAAACTCGGTCACACTTGCTTTTACTGCTCATACAGCAAGCAGCCTGAGTCCTTCTCCAAACACCTGCTCTCCCTTCCCCCACCCCTGCCTACCAGCCCCAGAAGGAGACCAGCCCTTCCCGAAGTATCCCAGAGATATTTCTGGGAATCTCCAAGAGCCCTGTTGGTTGTCATCACAACTCAGTCACTTGCCCTTTCTGCCCCCCCTCCTCCACCTCCCATCTGATGCCATTCAGAAAGCCTCAGCATGGGTCACCAAGATCAGTGTCTGGTGTAGTCTTCACCAACTATCTGGACACCCAAGGAGGGATAAAGCTAAGAGTTGGGCTCCATGTGGTCTCCACTGGTCATCCAGGCACTGAGGAGTGCTGGTTTCCATTCAGGAAAACAACTTGAGAGCTGAGCCTCTTTTCTAAGTCTGTGCTACACTTGACCACCAGGAAGCAAAGCAGTTCTGTTTAGGCCAGAGTTTCAAAGCCTCAAAAAAGGGTTAGCTCCATCAGTTCTAGACCCTCAGATCTTGCTCAGCATTTTATCAGGTGTCATGGAAACACTGCCATCAATGTTTGGCTTTCTCTTCTTTTATCCCAAGGTTCAGACCCTTAATACAGACAAATGTTATAACATCTCTTTTCATTGTCTTCCTGGCCCCTCACCTAAAAATGAAGACAAATAAATGCCCCTTTCCCTCCAAAAGAAACCTAACCTATCCAGATCCAACTTGCCTGCCAGAGATAGCCTTTTCTCCTTTTCATCTGCAAATCTGGTTGTTTTTTGTCTGTTTGTTTGTTTTAGCTCTTGGAAACAAACATCTCCTCAAACACCTCCTCTGCGAATAATTTACACTTTCATGGGTTACAAAATATAAAATTGCTTGAATCTGTGAAATTATATTTCTGTCCTGTGCTCCCCTCCCTGATCATAATTTTAAAGTAAAAACTTTGGCAAAGTTCATCCTCATAATAGCCATATCCATCAGCAATTTATTTATAATGATTGTGCATTTCTCCCAATCATGAGTCTGGGAAAGAAATAAGAATATATCACCAAGAGTTATACTCTCTTTTCCATCTAGCTCCAGGGATCACTACTTCTAACCTAATACATGCATAATAATACTAGATGACAATTCAGAAGACCATGATTTTAATCACACCTAATTTGGAATTAACCAAATGACCTTAACAAACCACTTTATTTCTCTTAAATGTTCCTAAAATATTTTAATTACATGTATATTTCCATAAAAGTAATATCTATGGTGAGAGTATACACTGACATAACTTATTCTGAGAACAATCTAGCAATATTACCTATGAAAATATTAATAGCAATAACTTCAGAGTTGAAATTTTTACCAATTTTTATTCTTATTTTAATTTGTTTTTGTTTTTTACATTGAGCCTGTAGTGCCTATATAACTAAAAATATTGCAAAAAGTTTACAAAATATAGAAAGAAAAGAGAAATTTATCCAAAACCGCAGGCTAGGTGAGATTAAAGTCTTCTGAATTGCTGTCTATGATTTTCATGTGGACATAAATATGATCATTAAGTTGCTTAACTTACCTGGTTCGGTTTGGTGTGACCAAGTGTTCTTGTACTTACAACTCACCCTACACACTGCTACCTAAACTCAGTTTTACTTACTTGGGGAATGGCTTCTACAAATTTCGTTACTTTGTGACAGCTCTTCCTTCAAGGCCCAAACCAAGTCCATGTCATCCATAAAACCAGCTTCTAGATCCTTCTTTCCCATCAGTCTTGACTACTTGGTCTACTCATTTGTCACTCAGATGATATCACAGATACTGTAAACCATCCTTTCACCTGCCCTTCTGGTCTCCCTCTGGATCTAAGAGCTTCTCTTGGATCTAGACTGTGCCCCCATTTTCTGCATTTTCCCTGATGAGCACGGTGCAGCAGACATTCAAAACTTGTTTGAACATGTAATAAAGTTATCTCAATTCTATTAATATCTGTGTATTAATACTGCATACAGCATCTTAGAGTAGACACTGATTGTAAAAATATTTCCCGTATTGTGGACTTAAGATGACCACATGGAGTGAAGGAACAATGCCTGGCCAGTAGCCACATTTTCCTCCCGGGCATGGTGGACTTCAGCAACGTAAAATCCTATTACTAAGCAATTTCCTTTTTAACATTCCTTTAGAGAGATTCATTTCCCTGAACAATTAGTCATATCTTAGGATAATTACCTTTTCCTCCCTTTAACAAAACTGCAATGACCAAAAGACAGGCTGATGTTGAAAAGTGGAGATAAATTGCTTTACAAAATATTTGGATCTGGAGTCTATAGTAACTTCTATTTTTAATTTGTGAATTTGTGTGTGTGTATTCATTAATGTGCCGTCTGTGACTGTTTCCTTATAAGTGGTAAAATTTTTGAAAGGCATTTTTACAAATGTAAATTATTTTAAACCATATAGTAATTATTATTATAAATAGACTACTCAAATACCTCGTCACTTGATGATATTATCAAATTGTATCTAATTCCCCTTTTCTTTGTAATATTTCTTCTCTATCAATTTTTTTTTCATCTTCTTTAAGCTTTTTTAGGTCTTTTTTTTTTTTTTTTTAAAGATTTTATTTATTTATTCGACAGAGATAGAGACAGCCAGTGAGAGAGGGAACACAAGCAGGGGAAGTGGGAGAGGAAGAAGCAGGCTCATAGCGAAAGAGCCTGATGTGGGGCTCGATCCCATAACGCCAGGATCACGCCCTGAGCCGAAGGCAGACGCTTAACCGCTGTGCCACCCAGGCGCCCCTAGGTCTTCCGTAAATTTTTTCCAAAAGTAAGAAAATTTTTTACTCCTATACATTTTTTCCCAATAGCCTGGTGATGGCCAATTTGGATCCTCATCTATTTTTATTTTTATTTTTATTCATTTATTAATTACTTATTTGTTTAAGTAATCTCTACACCCAACCTGGGCTGGAATTCACAACCCCAAAATCAAGAGTCACATATTCTTCCAACTGAGCCAGCCAGATGCACCTGGATCTTCATCTATTTTTAGATAGTCACCTTTTCAATTAAAAAATCTTCACCTTTTAAACATTTCTGTACTTACAATAATTAGATGACACATGCACATTTCAAAAATTCAGAAAATACAAATAAACTGAAAATTGACCAGCACTGGAAGGATATGGATAGATTAGGAAAAACATTCTAGAGACAAGAATGAATTATTTTTCTACAAAAAGTGATATAAAAAAACTATTGTCACATGAAGAGGCAATCAATGGGAAGATAGCCAAAAATGTTGGGGGGAATTATAGAGGTGATTAATTAATAAAAACAATATTATATTATTTTTCTGAGTTTTGTGATATTTCCAGTTTTTGTCACCCTTTAAAAATTGCAGTTTGTTGGGGCGCCTGGGTGGCACAGCGGTTAAGCGTCTGCCTTCAGCTCAGGGCGTGATCCTGGCGTTCCGGGATCGAGCCCCACATCAGGCTCCTCCGCTATGAGCCTGCTTCTTCCTCTCCCACTCCCCCTGCTTGTGTTCCCTCTCTCGCTGGCTGTCTCTATCTCTGTCCAATAAATTAAAAAAAAAATCTTAAAAAAAAATTGCAGTTTGTTATGATTTCTTATCTTGTTCTAAATAAATATTTGCTTTCACATCTGTGCTTTTGTATTCTTTTTCTTAAAGAGGATTCCTCTACTAAATTGTTCAAGCTTCGGGTTCCACAAAATCTAAGTCAATTCCTGTTGGGATGAGTATTGTGATTAGATATTGCAAAAAAATTGCCTAAAGAAACAACCCAAACACATAGGAAAACCACTGATGAAACAAAGACATAATGGATGTCAAAATGAGCTATTTTGGTCATAATAATTCACTCTATTCACAGACTCAGCATTTACGAAACAAGATTTGGATGTTCCCTCCACCTCCAAGCACTGTCTCCTACGCAAATTCTAAATGGCTTATATTTAATTTCTGTACTTGTCGTGGATACTTACCTTTCCAATATTATTCTTTGAATAAAATCTTGGTTTAAATTGTAGAAATTGTGTAGTCTTTTGTTTAAATTGTAAAGATGGTTTGTTTCTTGCCTAACCACACAAATGGCATCTCCTTTAGATGGCACTTTGGAGCAACCAGGGATCATATTGATTTAGTATTCCCTCATCCATTAAAAATGTATTATTCCAGACATTGTAGGCAGAAGTATGAGGGAACAGTGAGAGGGATGGGAATATAAAGATGAATAAGACACTGCTATTGCTTTCAAGAAGCTCACAATCTGGGGCGCCTGGGTGGCACAGCGGTTAAGCATCTGCCTTCGGCTCAGGGCGTGATCCCGGCGTTCTGGGATCCAGCCCCACATCAGGCTTCTCCACTGGGAGCCTGCTTCTTCCTCTCCCACTCCCCCTGCTTGTGTGCCCTCTCTCGCTGGCTGTCTCTCTCTCTGTCGAATAAATAAATAAAATCTTTAAAAAAAAAAAAAAGAAGAAGAAGCTCACACTCTACTGAAGAAGATTCATGGCCTAGGATGAGACACATACTTAAATGTTGTGCTATGGGGAGAAAATGTAGTTGATTAGGTTGGGGGGGTGGTGTCCAAAAAGACTTCTTACAGGCATTAAAATTTGAGCTAGGTCTTGAAAGATAAAAATAGCTAATCATGTTGAGATAGGGAAGAGTATTCAGGGCAAAAAGAACACTAGAGTTATGGCAAAGAGGGATGATTAAACATGGTATGTTGGGATAAAAGGAGAATCTGAACAAGGTGCACATAGGGGAATATCAGGGGTGAGAATAGAGTGTGGGCTGGGGCCAGACCATGGACTTTCTTGAAAGATTTTTAAGAAGTGTGTCACAATTACGTTTGTGTCTGAGAAAATCCACTCTATCTCTATTGAATCCATGAAAATAGGGACAATTAATATGCAAATATACTGGGTGCCTGGGTGGCTCAGTCAGTTAAGCGTCTCCCTTTGGCTTAGGTCATGATCCCAGGGTCTTGGGATAGAGTCCCCGCTCGGCAGGGAGTCTGCTTCTCCCTCTGCCCCTCCCCCTGACTCATGAGCACTAGCTTTCTCTCTCTCTCACAAAAATAAATAAAATCTTTTTTAAAATATGCAAATATACTTTTAGTTTAGTGGATCTATGACAAAACTTCCCATTTTTGGACTCAATGTCTTGGTCTAAGATTTGCTGAGACATGATATCCCTTCAAGAGGGTTCAAAGCTGTATCAGGAGGGATCTGAAGCATAAGTGTATAATTCTTATAAGCAGTGATCTCAATGCCAAAATTTCAGATTATCTGAACAGAGCAAATAACAGTATTATCTGATACTGGTACTCTTTGACTTGCCGCCCACCCACTTAATTCCCCCACCTCTAATAGACTTGTTTCTTACATAGTGTTTAGAATCAGTATCATACAGCTGTTATGCTACTGCTATATACACAAAAATTCCTTAGGTTTCTACACTGGCAAGAGTAACTTGAAATTTAAGATGAAATAACACATTGCATCTCATAAATTCTACCCAATGGATTCTAAAACAGTATTTTGTGCCAATTGTATACTGGCACAGTAATTTTGCCAAAAATTACACCTGTGCAGGTTTTTAGCTTTTTGAAAATATATTATAAGATTATGGCTTTATTTTTGAGCTAGTTGTCCTTTAGTAAAGAATTAATCATTTGAATATTTTCAAATGTGTTTCTAGTATCATGATCTATCACCTAGGCTAAGAATGAATAGGAGAGATAAAGACACACCATATTTATGCAGCAGCAACAGACTGAAAATAAAAATAATTCAACAACCAATACTTTTCTTCTTTACTTAAATTCCTTTTTTTTAAAAATATTTTATTTATTTATTCGACAGAGATAGAGACAGCCAGCTAGAGAGGGAACACAAGCAGGGGGAGTGGGAGAGGAAGAAGCAGGCTCATGGCGGAGGAGCCTGATGTGGGGCTCGATCCCATAATGCCGGGATCACGCCCTGAGCCGAAGGCAGACGCCCAACCACTGTGCCACCCAGATGCCCCTCTTTACTTAAATTCTTGTCCACAACAAGTCTAACCTGAGTCCTCCTTTGCCTTGTCTAAGATTCATGCTAATAACAAAATGGAGACAGAGAAACATAATCACTAACTACCCTTCATGAACTTCCCAAAGTAATTTTTGCTTGGCCAATTTTACCCTCTAACTCAAATTGCAAATTAAAAAGTGTCTTTACTTCTCCTGGCAGACTTTGTCTAGTGTGGCACGTTGTATGGTGAATATTATCTACAAATCTATGTTTAAAGAGAAAAAAGTGATATTTTATTTTATTTTATTTATTTTATTTTATTTTATTTTATTTTATTTTATTTTATTTTATTTTATTTTATTTTATTTTATTTTTGGATACCTCTCTTGAGAGGTGAGGAAATATATGCCACTGATTTTTTAATTATTATTATTATTCTTATTTTAATCAGAGAGAGAGAGCACAAACAGGGTGAGCAGCAGAGAGAGAGGGAGAAGCAGGCTCCCCACTGAGCAAGGAGCCTGATGCGGGACTTGATTCCAGGACCTTAGGATCATGACCTGAGCCGAAGGCAGCTGCTCAACCAGCTGAGTCACCCAGGCGTCTCCACTGATTTTTTTTAAAAAAGAAAGCAGGAAACAGGCTAGATGCATGAGAGCCATGGATTTGTAGACACACCTCCCACACCCATTCTTATCACCCAGAAGCTCTTGCCAGTGTTCACAAGAAACATGCATAGGGATGTTCACGGAAGCACTGCGTGTAAGAGGAAAAATGGGGAGACAGGTGCCCATGTGAATGGGAAATGGGTTTAATCATAAGGATTATTTCTTAGTAGTTACTCAGAATCACAAGTAACAATTCAAGAGTGCTTGCATGGGCCCCATCTTGTTTTGAGTACCTCTTGTGTATTCACTCATTTCATAGTGTGAGAGTTAAATGAGCTCACATGTGTCAATTCCTCAGAACTGTTTGCTCCATAGCAAGCACTCTGAAAAATTCAGCTGGCAATTATCAGCTTGTTTTTATTGCACTAATTTTTCTACAACGTCATCATCACCATCATAACACTACCTATATTCTTATTGCCATTTACAGAGAAGGAAACTAGGACACAATGAGGCTAAGCTACTTGCCCAAACGGTTTGACTTCCCTGGGATTCAACAGCCAAGAGTAACAAAAAGCCATAGTGGAAATGCTTGGCCCTGGGATTGTCATCTTCCTCCCTATGAAAAATACTCTCTCCTTAGCCTCTTCTCCTTTCCTATGACCATTGATGAAGCCGAGATTTTTGTTACTAATCAAATAAACTGGACAGAAAGCCAATACAGTTCTTTCTGGGGGGTCTCCCAGAAGAGCAGAGGAGAAGCGGGGAAAGCAAGTGAAGCCCTGTTATTCTATATTCTCCTAAAGATTTGGATACACTGTGAGACCAATCCAGCCTCACATGCACGGCCTTTCCCATTACATTACGGAGCAGAGAGTGGGCCCATCATCCTATCAAGGTTCTGCTGGCCTTATTTTTCTGAAGGACATCCAGGTAGGGTGATTTAGCATTCTGCCTAGGGAGTGATAATGATTTCCATTATTGAGCTACCTTGCACCAAACGCGTGCTCAGTGCTGAGCTTAGAGTCTCTCATTGCACCCTCACAACACATATTCCACATTTTATGCATGAGGGAACTGAGGCCACGAGCCAGAATTTGAAAGTCTGTTTCAATTCAAAGTCCAGGTCCTCAATTACCTCTCCTCTTGGATATTTTCATATTAGAAACAGGCAGAGTTTAGATATGGTTTAATGGCAACCTATTAAACCTGTGTGTGTGTGTGCGTGTGTGTGTGTGTATGTGTGGGTTTGTGTGTGTGTGTCCACACATGTCAAAAAGTTCCCCCAGATGATTCTGACCTTCCAAAATACACTATCAGATCAAGAAACCATAGCTTTCAGAAATTGTAAGATCACATTTACACAAACATCACACTCTAGGAAAGGCATGTAATTTCTGGTTTGTAAAGATCCCAGGGAGGGAGAAGATCCTTTCATTTGTCATTTCTTCAGGTTCTGAGGCAGGGGACCTCGCTATCAACAGCAGAGAAAAATGACCTTGTTCTTCCTGAATTTCCATCACCATCATGGAGAAGCTGTAGGCTAAAATTGTTCTTTCTTTCTCTTACCCTCAGATAAAATCATCTAAATTATGGGCAGAAAGATGTGAAATGTAAGCATACACATCCCTGAGTCAACAATTAATATGATTTGTATGATTCCATACTGATAATAAGCTTTCAAATGAGGTCTGCTGAGGAACGCAGTGACTTGGGGCTGGAGCCATCAATCTTCATACCATGGAGATGCCATTAATCATTTGAAAAAATCATTCAAAGTGATTCACGGGAGGCATGCATTTTAAAGGCACTGACAAAATTTAAAGATAAGTTACAAACAGAAATATTGAATTCCTTTGACCTGGTAAAGTTCTTTCATTTATGAATTATTAATGATGATATCTAAAAATGTTTTTCCTCTCCAGAGCCCAAAGCACTAAGTAGTCAAATTCTGGTTCCTCCTTAGAATGCCCGACTCAATAGATAGAAAGGATATACTAAAGTATGTCCATTTCCTACATAGAGAAATCAAGGTATTTGTACATATGTCTTGCTTTATGCCCCTCTGCACCCTTAAAATGCTATTTGAAAATTTAGTGATGATCAGAATCTTTTCCAAAGAAACTTTACAAAATAGGGATGCCCAGGCATGACCCATCATCCAGCTGTGTATTCTGACATGGTAGAGACGAAGATGCGTGGTCTGCACTGGTTTATAAAGAGAGGATTGAGATTATTCTGTGGTCTTTGTAGATTTACCATTTTTGGATTGACTCAAGTTCTCAGTATTCTTTGGAACACTAAGCTTAAATCTCTTGGAACTTCAGATATGTTTTAATGCCGAATTCAATGTAGCTATTTTCCAAGTTCAATACCTCAAGAATCTATTTTCTTTTTTAAAAAACATCTTTTTTTAAAAGATTTTATTTATTTATATGAGAGAGAGGGAGCATGAGCAGAGGGAGAGGCAGAGGCAGAAGGAGAAGCAGACTCCCCATTGAGCAGGGAGCCCCACACGGGGCTTGATCCCAGGACCCTGAGATCATGATCTGAGCGGAAGGCAGATGCTTAACTGCCTGAGCCACCCAGGTGCCTCTCAGAGAGCAATTTTTAAATATATAAGTCTATACAGTGGCATCAGAGAAAAAAGAAAGTTGGTTATTCAGTGGACACTCCATTAACAACCAGCTATTAACTTCCTACTATATGTTCTAGATTGCAACTGGTACTATGAAAAATGAAAGGAAACTCAGATGATTACCTACATTTAAACAACTGCAATTATAAAATCAGATAGGGTAAAAAAAATAATTTCAAGCTTCTGCTTGATCTCTGTATCACTAAGGGCAGAAACCTACTAGAGGGTTATTTTGTTTAAGAAAACATCTTCATGAATTTTTTGGAAGAGGCCTGAATTAATCTGAATGAAAAAGATTAACACAAGAGGTCTAAACTGCACTGCATATTTAAATGTTGGGATGTTTGTTTTCTTGGAACAGCCTAAGAGATGGGAGGCTTCCAAGTCTTGGGATTTGAAAAAAGAGGGAAGCAGGGTTCCAGAGTACTGGTATGTACTCGCATAAGGCAAGATGATCAGTGAGAACTTTCCAGGGGTAGGGATATCTAAAGAAATTTAAGAATTGTAGTAGCTGAAATTCAGGTGCTGTAATATCCTGCTCTAAAGCAGGCCTGGGTGAGTGGTTCTTAGCAGCTGATGGAGAGAGGGAGGGACGTGTGTCCCCAAGCAAGGTGAGGTGATATTGAGAAGACGATAGCCACAGATGGGAAGTGAGGGAGGGCTGAAGAACAAACTTATTTGACAATATTAATATTAATATTTACAAGGAACAGGAACCCTTTTAAATATTTCTGCTTATGTTTTAGAATAAATGATTAAATTTTTAATAGGTTACCATTAAACTGTATCTAAACGCTGCATGTTTCTAATAGGAAAATATCCAAGAGGAGAGGTAATTGAGGACATGGACTTTGAATTGAAACAGACTTCCAAATTCTGGCTCGTGGCCTCAGTTTCCTCATGCATAAAATGTGGAATATGTGTTGTGAGGGTGGAATAAGAGACTCTAAGCTCAGCACTGAGCACATGTTTGGTGCAAGGTGGCTCAATAATGGAAATTATTATTATCACCTTAAATGAGTTCATGAAAAATACTCTTTTGATCCAATTCTGAGACATTGGAAGAGTTCTTTTGTTAGATATTCATACTGTCAAAAAAATTACTTTTTTTTACTAAAAATATTGTTTTATATTATAGACAAATAACTATTATTGAACACTTTCTTAGTCAGAACTCTTTGGGTTGCAAGTGACAGAAAGCCCAACTTAAATGGGCTTAAGTAGAAAAGGAAATTTATTGGTCCTAATAAGGGAAAAGACCAGGGGCCTTCAATCTGATTGAATCCATGAACTAAAAAAATGTCAATAATCTCTCTTTCATCATCTCTCAGCTCTGTTATCATTGGATTTGGCATCAGGCTGACCCTCTTCATGTGGTGATCACTGCAACTGTCAAGCTTAGCTTGTCCAAACTTGCTATGGAGGAAACAGAGACCTTCTCCTAATGGTTCTCATGAAAGTCCTGGATTTGAGCTTCACTGGCCCTGAATAGGTCATGTATACAACACTAAATCAACCCATGGTCTAGAATAGTGGAATACTCTAACCAGCTAAGCCTGAGACATATGCCTACCCCTGGAACTATGGTGAGGTGAGGAGTGTGGAAGGGGGAGGCCCCATAAAAAAAATTAGGACACTGTTGGGGCACCTGGGTGGCTCAGTCAGTTAAGCATCTTCCTTTGGTTCAGGTCATGATCTCAGTCAGGGTCCTGGGATGGAGCCCTGTATCAGGCTCCCTGCTCAGCGGGGAGTCTGCTTCTCCCACTACCTCTGTCCCACCCCCCAACTCGTGCTCCCTCTCTCTCTCTCAAAGAAATAAATAAAATAAAATAAAAAATCTTTAAAAAATTAGACTGTTGCAGCAAGAAAAACGGGAAATGGATGCTACATAGGCAAAACACAGACATTCACAAAATCCCTGAATTACATTGGTGTTAGAGGAAAAGGACAACAGGATGCAAAAGACTTTATGTACCAAAAGCACATAAAGAATAGGATTTAACCCACAATGTTGTAAAAGGCACTTTGTAATGGCTTTACCTAGCCATCTACTTCATGATAATCTTAAAGAGAAGATACATCAGTATACCATCAATACCTAGACAATTCTATCCATCATTATAATTAATATTTTTCTAGGTTTCTTAGCATTTCCTGTTTTGTGTTTTGCCTTTGTATTTATTTTTACTTATGCTATTCTAATAGAAAGATATTTTAAGTGTCTCTCCAAATGAAGCATGAATAGTTTTAGAGGCAGTTGAAAGAATTTTCTCCCCTTGAAGTATAGATTTCTTTTTTTTTTTTAACCTCTTCTTACCTTTACTCCTCATATATCCATCTATTTTCCCAAGAGTCTGATACATTCAATGTGCAGTAAGAAAGCTATCATGCAGAAAAGATAGCGAGTCACCATGGCAGAAGTTTCTATGAAATGATAGATTCTTAAGCATGTTAGAGCCAGGAGAAGCCATGGGATGTGGGTAGAATTCAAGGCAGGGGAATATTGGTGCATTTAGAATGTCTCTTATTTTATTCTGTGACAGCATAGCTCTCTATGCATTAGCTAGGACCATGCATATTATGGATATTATGACCTTGAATGGTCATAGTATATGCTGCAAGGATGTGATTCCAGTACTGTGGAAAGAATTGTTCAGAAATCAGAGTTCAAAAGAACAGGGAGAAGTGAATAAGGAAGTAACCTGAGCTGATAGGATCTTTCCTTGAGCTCTGGCCAGCATTCCTGGTTTGTAATGCGAATGGTGCCAGATGAGGACCTCACAGAGGAACTTGGGAGAAAAGGAAGGGGAGATTGAGTTTTGAAAGCCAGTCAGTGAGCTTACATTTGATAGTCCAGGAAGTCAGGTGAAGTTCTGCACCTGCAGGTAAGGTAAGGCTTCACTCATGGGTCCCAAACTGTCAGAATCACCTGGGGAGCATTTAAAAAACAGACTCTTGGCAAAGACTTGACATCAAAGAGATCACAGCTGATACAAAATTGTTAGAGCTTTTTCCAAATTTGATAGCAATTCTAAAAAATTTTCAGTAAAAACTATTAATAATTTGGTATGATGAAATGTATTTTCCTAAATAGTAAAATCAAACCTTAACAGTGTTGCTAAAGGAAAATTGGAAATAAACTTTTTCTTCTTTCTATATAAAATGATATTACAGAGTAATTGTCATGTAAAAGGCAAAAAATATCTAGTCACTTTGTAGAAGAAAAGCATTATGGAGGTGAGTCAGATGTTAACTAATACAAATATAATTTTTCTTAAAAAAAAAAAAAAAAGCAGATTCTTGGCTCTACCCCAGGCCCCCTGAATCAGAATGAGGGTGGGTGGATATAGGATGGGGTGCTTACTCTGCGCCAAGCACTGTTCTAGGCACTTGTATTATTTGGGGCACTATTATAATTGCCATTATAATATTATTTAATTCATTCAGCCAACTCAGTAGTCAGGTATTTGTCCCTTTTTACAGGTAAGGAAGCTGAAGTTCAGAGACATTCAGTAACCGGCAGCAAGTCAGAAAGTTGTGATTCAAAACAAGGTCTGCTTCTAGAACCTTCTTAACTCCAGTATTCTGCCAGATCTAGAAGTGAGGCAATGCAGATAAACTCAAACTAGAAGGTGTATTATTTTTATTTAGCACCGAGAAAAAATTCAGAGACAGTATCCTTTTTTTTTTTTTTAAAGATTTTATTTATTTGACAGAGAGAGACACAGCAAGAGAGGGAACACAAGCAGGGGGAGTAGGAGAGGGAGAAGCAGGCTTCCCGCTGAGCAGGGAGCCCAATGCAGGGCTCGATCCCAGGACCCTGGGATCACGACCTGAGCCGAAGACAGACGCTTAATGACCAAACCACCCAGGCGCCCCAAGACAGTATCCTTTCTTATGATGCCATTCATTTCATACATGATCTTTTTAAAAATAGACTTTCATTTTTATTTTTTTTTTATTTTTTTTTATTTTTTTTTTTAATATTTTATTTATTTATTCAACAGAGAGAGAGACAGCCAGTGAGAGAGGGAACACAAGCAGGGGGAGTGTGAGAGGAAGAAGCAGACTCACAGCAGAGGAGCCTGATGTGGGGCTCGATCCCACAACACCAGGAATCACGCCCTGAGCCGAAGGCAGAGGCTTAACTGCTGTGCCACCCAGGTGCCCCTAGACTTTCATTTTTAGAGCAGTTTTTTGATTTTCAGAAAAACTCTGAACATAGTACAGAGAGCTTTCATATACCCAATACCCAGTTTCTTCTATTATTAACATCTAACATTAGTTTGGTACATTTATTACAATTAATGAACCAATATTGATACATTACTAACTAAAGTCCACATGGAAGCCTTTTTTTCAAGTATTTAATCTAGTGTCAGCACAACTGTGTGCAAGACTCAGGGCTAGCTCTTATGGCTCAAGTGGTCTATGGAATCTTAATTTATTCATTTCTAAACAGGAAATAATAAAAATAATGATTTCACAGGGACATGTTGCTCATATTTGAAGAGGGTCCCATACCTCATACTCTTTCCCTTGCCTGGATCTGGTAGAGGCCAAAATATTTCCATTAGGT
The DNA here is from genome assembly GCF_002007445.2 of Ailuropoda melanoleuca. Taxonomy (NCBI): domain Eukaryota; kingdom Metazoa; phylum Chordata; class Mammalia; order Carnivora; family Ursidae; genus Ailuropoda; species Ailuropoda melanoleuca. The sequence continues at coordinate 49,657,993 of NC_048232.1, forward strand.
CTGCTAAAAACTATAAAGAACCATATGGCTTTTATCTTCAGTCAAGTGGTTTATAATACCGAATTCCAGGATAAAGTAGATTTACACCACAGGACACACTAGGCAGGTGAGACCCAGGAGCACAGAGGAATAATAAATGAGTCAGCCCCAGGAAACTTTCTTTCAAGGGGAAGATGCAAGAAGGGGTGGGGCTCAGCAGCCCCAGTTTCCCCAACAAAAATCTCAATCAGTTGAAGTCATTCCCTTCCCTTGGGAAAAGAGCCAGGTGGGGAAAGGCCAGGAGCATATTAGTGTCGACGAGCAGCATTAGTAGCTAGATTTGCAGGTAAGAATTGATCTGTGTGTGAGCTCAAATGACTGTGTCTGATACAGGGTACAAGTAAGTACAAAACCCATTTGCTCCAAACAACTCCTTCTGCAACAGATAGTGATTCTTCTTTTTCAGCAAAGACAGTGGTGTTTTTGCTTCAGAAACAGTCCAGTTGCTAAAGTGACTAGACACTCATGTAAGATTGCAACACAAAAAAAAGTTATTTCGAGATGCATCTCTTTATGATGACTATAGAGAAGTCAAATGATTACATCCATTAATTGCATTTTCTCATAGTGATTCCTGGCTTATCTAGGGAGTCACTTTTTTCAAAATATAGAATCCTAGGTTTCATCGGTTCAGAACATCTGTGAGTGAGGCCAAGGTTTTTATATGTTGGAAAAGGCTTTAGGAACTCTGATGATCAAAGAGTTTGGTCCTACTGGTACACACTAAAGGGACATTTAAAAATGAAATCGGATTTGGGGAGAAAAACATAACTATTTTGTTCTTTAAAAAAAACCATAGGGATGCCTGGGTGGCTCAGCTGGTGAAGCATCTGCCTTTGGCTTAGGTCATGATCCCAGGGTCCTGGGATCGAGCCCCGCATCAGGCTTCCTGCTTACCGGGGAGCCTGCTTCTTCCTCTCCCTCTGCCTGCTGCTCCCCCTGCTTGTGCTCTCTCTCTCTCTCTCTCTCTCTCAAATAAATAAATAAAATCTTTAAAAAATTAAAACTAAAAATTTTTTAAAAACCATAGTTTTTGAGTTATGAAGATGTATAAAAATATCAACTTATTTTCTAAACTTTTCTTACTTGGGAAATCTTTTCAAATAAGTAAAATATTTTGGTCTCAGCAAAACTATTACATCACATAGTTTGCCGGCTATACACTATGAAGTATTAACAGACAGGCTGCTGGAAAAGTTAAATCTTTGGGAAGTTTGCAATTTGGGTTGCAAATGCTACACCGATGTTTGTTATCCTCACCATTTCCTGAGAAGGTGTATTCTTTGAACAGACTAAAATATAGACATTGCCTAGCCAACAGTAAAAATAGGAACATGTTTGAAATTCACACACTCATACCACTCCCCATACTTCCTGAACCCACCCACGGCTTTCTCAAGTTTCTATCCCCGGCTGCAGAACCAACACACCCCTTTCCTAAACACGCTTCCCTCCTGCTGCATATTAACGCAGAAACCATTGATGCTGTTTCTAACTGTATTAGCAGTAATGCTTTGTCCTTCCTATGTCATCCAAGGAGCCCTGGATTCTTTTTGAACAAGAGTTTGTTAGTTCTGTCCACACTTGCATGGGGCACCGGGGTGGGGAAGCGGTCAGTGGCATTTATTTAGCTCATAATCCTATGGGCTGTGGTTCTTCTCTCGGCTGGTTTTGCTGTCCTTTGCTGGGCTTACTTATATTGTCTGTGGTCAGCTGGCAGTTTAACTGGAGGCTGGCTGGTCTAAGACGACCTCACTCGTATCTCCGGCAATTGGCAGGTTGATAAATGGGGCTTGGCTGGCTAGGATACCTCACATTTCCTTGTGCCCTTCATTCTGCAGCAGGCCAGCTTAGATTCCTCTCCACGGTGAGCTCAGCGTTCTAACCACAGGAAAGGACAACCAGGCCTACAGTGCAAGTCTCTGCTGGCTTCATATTCGCTAGTCTCATTGTCTAAGTCAAGTCACGTGGCCAAGTCCAGATTCAAGGTGTTGTGAAATGGAACCTACTCTTGATGGAAGAAACTTCAAATTCACATTGTAAAGGGGTATGGCTACAGAGATGGGAAAATTGTGACCCTCTTTGCAATACAGCACAAGTGCCTAGTTTGTAAAAAGCTTAACATTTTAAAAATAGAAGCTGCCACGGTTAAATGGCTGTAGTTGATATTTTATTTTAGCCTTTTGTGCTGATGGAGTTGTGAGTCGGGCAAGTCTGGAAAAAAAAATCCCATTCTGCAACAAATCCCTACTTTTCTTTCACCGCTTTAGCTTTCAAATTACCCGCAGAGCTAGTTGGCACACACAGCAGCTGCGGCTGGACAGAAGGGTGGTGAGATGGGTGGTGTGTGTGGTGAGGAAAGCCTGCCCGTGCTCTGTCAGAATCGGCTTTTCAACGTAGTCAGGTGAGCTTTTCCTTCTACGAGGCCTCCGTGGACTAAAAGGTGACAGAAACAGAAGGAAACAGTAATAACACTATTGTCTGATGAGAGCCAAAAAATGTGGCCTCACTGGGAAAAAAAAAAAAAAAGTGTGTATGTGATTTAGCGAGGGGGCATACTTGGTGACTGAAAGGGCATTTAGTCATGACTTGGTCCCTGGATGAGAGACAGACAGTGAGACAAAAACTCCAGGAACTACTGCAAAGTGGGCTCACACTCTATGCGATGACGTTGGAGAAACTTCAGTCTGAGGAAGGTGGTAATTCTCCTAGCCTGGACAGCACTGCTATTTGCCCCACTTTTTTAGGTCCCCTGTTGATAATGAGGGAGAATCAGGTTGTACTAGGGATCTTCTCTTCATCCCCATCCCAATCTCACCCTCTTAGGTGATAACACCCTCTTCCCCAAATGGCCTGTTCATGAAGTTCTCTCTCGCCAGAAGCCACAGAAGTGAAAACAGACATTAGCTGCCGGCTGTCAATACTCTTGGTCAAGGCCCCCAGATCGGCACTGAAGAAATATTTCCCTTCTGACATGCAACGAGACTTGGCTTTGCATGGTGTCTTTTGAAACAAAGCAAGGTTTAAGTGATAGGCAAATAACAACGCTGCCTGAATTTTCCATATTACCTGTTTTCCTCTAGTTTCAGAAAAGCCTAGTAGAGAGGAAATAAACATTAAAACATAGTATTGGAACCTCTGAAACGAATAATACGCTGTATGTTAATTAACTGAATTTAAATAAAATTTAAAAAATACAGTATTGGAAGGGAATTTATAGTTACATAGATCAATTTCCTAGGCTTAGAAAGGGGCCCTTGTGAGCTATTGATTCACGGGGGAAGAGCCTGACCAAGAGCGTTAAGCACCAGGGGCCCGTCCTCCACCAGAGCACTCTGCTCTTACCTGTTTTGTACATTGGGATTTGCAAAATATTTCTTTTATTTTTTATTTTATTTTTTTAAATTTTTTAAAAAGATTTTATTTATTTATTTGACAGACAGACAGACAGCCAGCGAGAAAGGGAACACAAGCAAGGGGAGTGGGAGAGGGAGAAGCAGGCTCCCAGCAAGGAGCCTGATGCAGGGCTCGATCCCAGAACACCAGGATTACGCCCTGAGCCGAAGGCAGACGGTTAATGACTGAGCCACCCAGGCACCCCATTGCAAAATATTTCTTTTAATAAAAGATTATTGATGCTGAGACTTCATTCTGTGGGTAAGGAACTGGAAGCCCAGGGACATGGGGTTTCTTGCTCAAGGTCACGGCAGTTGTCAGGTGCAGACCTCAGGACAGAAATCAAGTCCTAGTTTTGGGTCCAGAGTTCTCTATTCTATCACATGGCCATGTTCCATTTCTTTTATCTAAGCCGGGAAACTTCCTTTCGATAAATGCTCACTCACGAGCTTCTAGAAATACTGCCAATATGTTTGACATCGATCAGGAGATGAAAATTGTGATTTCTCATTTGAACAACTGCTACAATATGATCTGGGTGCTGGCTTTGAGGCCTTACCCTGCCTTTCACGAGCTGGCCGACTTAATCTTTCTCTCCTACAGCTTCCACGCTGTGAAACAGAGACAACGATGCTTAACACTGAGCTACTTGGTCCACTTTTTGTAAGCAAGCAGTTAACTAACACAGGACGTTGTGGATTTTTGGTTTATTGCTTTGAGTGAACAAAAACCATTTCAGATGCACGGATTGTAAAGGCCCCCATTAAAATGTGTCGTCCCTTAGCACTTGTGGAAAAACTGAAGATAATAATCAAAACAATCACCATTTATACGGTGCATAGCTTGAGTTCATTAAAGCATGATCAAAGGACCCGTGTTCTGTCTGAAAACCATGCAGTCAGAAGCACAACGAGAACGGCTAAGGAATGAGCCTCAAGAAATCACTGAACCGTTCCGAATCTTACAAAGCCTGGAGTACGAAAGGAGGGCTGGAGAAGAATCACTGGGGCTGTCTTTTAAATGGTAAACAGCACAAGCACCAAGAACTCAGTTGGTCTTGGAATTCTCTGCTTCCCATTTAGGAGCTGCTTCTAAATGTGGCAGCTCTCCCACCGCCTAATTAAAATGCCTTCGTGGAATGGCTTCAAATCTGACAAGGATGAATAGTTGCCAAATGGGCCCCTTTCTTTGCTGGGCCTGTAGATAATTTGTCTCCAGCTAACAAGAATTGGCACTAAAAGACAAAAGTGGGGCATCAAAGGGCTTTAGACACCGGGTGAGGACGTTCTGTGTTACTCAAATGTGGAATGATCACTGTGGTGTGAAATCAGATTATTCTAACCGTAAATTGGGCAAAGCTACGTTGCGAAGGAGACAAAATGGTGTCCAGATGAACCCTACTCTGGTGTGTGCAACGGTTTCTAGTTTCTTTCACTATTACGTAAAATGTCCATATTATGTCAGAAGATGCCTCCACTTGTAGATCAAGGGCAGAAAATAACCATGAGGTAATTATTGGGAGATTTGTGTTCAGGTTCTGGCCCGTTCCTGAGAATCTTCGCTGGATTAAACTTTGGGCCTCTGTTTCCTCATCTGTGAAATGAATGGTGGGGTAGAAAGTGAGATTGGGATTTCTAAAGTACTTTCCCAGGTCTAACAGATTCTTTATGTTATGGCTATAGGTAATAAGGACTACCAAATTTCTTTTTTGGGGTTATTTAAATTGTCCTACATATCAAATCTCAATGGATTTTATAATCATATGGATTCTAGGGAGCCTGGCTGGCTCAGTCAGCAGAGCAAATGACTCTTGATCTCGGGGTTGTAAATTTAAGCCCCATGTTGGGTGTAGAGATTACTTAAAAATAAAATCTTTAAAAAAATTATATTGATCCTGTGGTCTCTTACCCTTCAATGAAGCATGTAAAGGAAGCTTAGTGTTTGATCACTTCCTGGGCTAATAATTTAGTATGGGCAAAACTATTGCAAGAAAAAAAAAAAGATCTGACTACTGTAGTGATTTAAAACACAAAGGTTTCTTCTCTGATAAAAAAGAACTTGGAAGGTAGGAAATCACAGCATGTAGTGTGACTTTATGAAGAAACTTTATGAAGAAGTCTCATTGTGTGTGACCACTAACCTCAAGGTTACCTCCTAACACAATATGATGGCTAGGATGCCAACAATTACATCTATGTTCCAGGAGCAAGGGGAAATAGAGCAGGGCTCATCTTTTGACTAGCAAGTGATGTCCTTTGTCTGGGCACTTTACCACCCTAAATAAAATTGGGGTCCTGTTACTAAGAAGAAAGGGGACCAACCAGCAGGCTGTGTCATAGGCAGTTCTCTCAGCTGGATTCCTTCGCTAAAGATCACTTTCTTGGTCCAACGCAGCTTTCTCCAAACACCAGGTCTGGTGGGTGAGGGCTGGTGGGGGAACAAACCTCTCTGTTTTCCAACACCTTAAAATCAGGAGACGAGCCTGGGCAGGGAGGCATGATCCTGATTGAGGTTCTGGGGAACCATTTTCACAGGTGAAAGACAGCAAATTTATTCTATTGCGGATGCCACCTGGGGAAATGGATACTTTTGAATGATTATAATAAAAGGGTTTTCCAATTTTGTCTAGAAAATGAACTAATTTCCACCTTCCAAAAAATATCCCAACAACTGTTTTAAATAACTCTGTTCTTGCTATGAGTAAGTTCCACAGTGACAGGGACTGGAAGGGAAACATACAAAGCTTTTTCTTTATTTTTAAAATAATGGCTCATCCTCGAGCTTGGATTAGGTAGAATAGTCAGGCAAAAGGACCTCACTTCCTGAAGCTGTTTTTGTCTTTGCCGCTAAGAACCCACAGGCTACATTTTTCACTATGATTTTATTTTGTTTTAATAATCTTTGTTCTTCTGACTAGTCAAACTGCCTAAAAGGTATATGGGTTTTAAAAAATTATGAACAAAACCTAACCTAAGCAGTGTGATTGCTGAAGTCAGTTAAGGATAGTACTTCAGCTCCAATATTTTGGCTCTGGGGTTCATATTTGCCACAGATCACTGCTCCCCACCGGTCATGGTTAATTTTATGTCCCAACATGGGACATAAAATATCTGGTTAAATATCACTCTAGATTTCAACATGCAGGTATTTTGGGGGGTGAGATTAATATTAAAACCAAAAAACTTCCAGTAAAGCAGATAACCCTCCATACTGTGGGTGGGCCTCATCCAATCAGTTGAAGACCTTAAGAGAAAAAGATCAAGGTGGCCCAAGAGAGAAGGAATTTTGCCTCCAGACTGCCCTCAGATTCATAGCCACAACATCAACTCTGCTCCAGTCTCCAGCCTGCCAGCCTACAGCCTTCCTTGCAGATTTCAGACCTGTCAACCTCTATCAGTGTGTGAGCCAATTTCCTAAAATCTCTCTCTCTCTCTCAAAAGATAGATGCAGATAGATAGATCCGTGTGTGTGTGTGTAGACATATATATATATACACATCCTCTTGGTTGTATTTGGTTCTTGGTTCTTTTCCTCTGGAGAACCCTAATACACCATACCATCTTTTGGTTCCTGGATATTTGCAAAGAAGCCCATTTTTGCTGCTTCTCATTTCTGTAATGCATTTATTCAAGGCTGACTAATAAAGGCAGTGTCATCTAGAGGGGTAAGGAGCATGAATTCTGATATGAGATTGGGCTAGAATCATAGTAGCAAAGTTATATTCCCCAGGTAAACCTTTTACCTCTCTGAGCCTTAGTGTTTGTATCTGTAAAGTGGGCCATGCTGCTGGTTTGAGGATTAAATAAAGATAGTAAAAATAACAACTAAAAATACCTACTTTGTCAGAGCATGTACTGTGTGCCATATGAACATGGATTCTCTTGTCCTTCCCACACAGACTTAGGAGGAGGACATGAGGAAACTGAGGTCCACAGAGGTTAAGGAGCCCGTCCGAGTTCACACAGCCAGCAAGTGGTAATCACAGAATCGTAACCAACCCCATGCTGCCTCCATAGCACATGTGAAGACTCCTAGTTTATGCCCGGCACAGAGCAGCTGCACAAGATTAATTCCCTTCCATTTTCTTTTTCCAAAGCCTCTTGTCTGATTACTCAGCCATTTCTGCTAGTGTCGGAACCAGTGACAGCAACAAAATATTGTGCCGTTCAATTTATAGCACTTATAACAGTCAGGAGTGTGCCCCAAGGTGTTTCATTCTGTGACTTCCTGGCAGGAAGGAAATCTGAAAGCAGAGACTGCCTGTTGCACGACATCTTGACGTCGCCTACGTATTCACAGCTGCCAGTGGTCAGTTAGGGGAATGTGGTCACCAGCTGGACACAGCCACTGCCGATACTGCTGAATTCACCCCCTGAGCCAATCACAAGCTGGTGCATTTGAATGCACACCTCCTTGCCTCTGCTTTTCTGGTGTAATTTAAAAGCAAGAAGAAAGAGTGGTGGTGGTTTGAATCTTCCCTTCTGGCTTAGTGTTGCCCAGAGAGCAAAGTGCCTTTACTTAATTTGGTTATGTTGCTGTGGGACCATGGGAAGTGGCAGAAGAGCCACTGTCTCTCTGTCCCTTCTCTCTTCTCTTTGGAAATCACTAAAGAGGTCTGTTCCATTAGCATGAAGAACAGTTATGCATTTTTAAGTGGTTCTTTGGCAAACTGGGGAGCTGTTCTATGACAGGCCACAGACATTGTGTCTGCAGCTTTTCATAATAATAATAGGCATCCCTATAATATCAATATACCCAAATGTAACATCATCTCCTTAAAAATTCATTTCATGTGAAGATGCTGATGTTGGTACCAAGTTATTCCATAACTCTAGGGAAAGAGCTTTTGAGAATCCTCTGTACTTGGCATAACACCTGTTATATCCATGCTTGGATTTTCATCAACTTAAATAATTTAAAGTTCAAGAATATTCTGTAAAGACTGGTTTCTTTCCAGCTGATTACTTCAGGGCTTCCAGTATAAATGCTAATGCAGGAACACTTATTTTTGTTATTAAGCTATAAATATGCTATAAAACATGTTTTTAGAAAGCAATTAAAAAATTTAGGACTTGTATTATACATTTCCATGGTCTGATGCAATGAACCGTGCTTTGCACGTGTTACAACTATATCTACAAACAGAATATATGGCACGAGTACAAAGTCAGAAGTGTTGGGGGCTTCGATTCCCTTCCAGTGTCCTATCCCTTCATTCTTCCCCAATGATGCCAAACTCGTTCCTGATCCATAAACACGTCATTGTTTTCCATGCCTTACCTGTGCTGTCTCCTTGGTCTACAATGACCCTCCTGTCCTTTAACCCCCTTCTCGCACTATGCTTCACAAATTCCCTCTCCTTCCTGACCCCCAGATCAAATGTCATCAGGAAGCCTTTCCTGATTTTCCCACACTCCTTCCTTGAAGGTTAATATCTATTTATTTCTTATAACTCTCCAGTTTCCAAATATAGTTATATTTACAGTTATATCTGTATTTCCAAATATCGTTAACTCAAAACCATCTTACCCAACAGTCCTGGAAGGCACACAGAGGTCTTGAATGAAATCCACACTTCTTGCAACAAGGAAGAGCTCACTATCAGCAGTTTGATCCAATGCCTTAAGGGTCTTCCAGGATTTTGCTTCTCCCTCAGTGGCAAAACGAATACGGACTCCTTAAAAAGATTTGGAAAGGGCTGGAAAACAGGGGGGAAAAAGTACCCTTGATCCAATTATCCAGTGATAACCTTTACTGATGCTTAGTGCATATCTTGCGTTTTGCTTTGAATGTGTATGTCTGTAATCATTTTGTTTCTCTTCATGCCTGAGCTCACAGGACAACCACTCACCCCGACCAAACTCACTGGCCCTTGCCTTTTCGTAGTAAAGTTTTATTGCAGTGCAGCGTATATACACGAAAGTTCACACATGATTCAAGTGTACAGCTTGATGAGTTGAGGGTTGGGGGGGGCTGTTTGTTTGTTTTGTTTTTGTTTTTTTGTTTTGCCCCCAACATGGGGCTTGAACTCACAACCCAAGATCAAGAGTTCCTTGCTTTTCTGACTGAGCCAGCCAGGTGCCCAAGCTTGATGAGTTTTTACAAAATAAACATACCCATGCAAACAGCACCTGAGCCAAAAAACAGTATTTTACCAACGCCCTAGAAGCCCCTTCTCGTTATTACTCTTCTCCCAAAGGCAACCATTATGCATATTTCTCACACTAGATTAAGTTTTGCCTGTTTTGGAACTTTACGTAAATGTAATCATCCAGTATGTGCTTTTTGTGTGTGTTGGGCTTCTTTCACTCAATAGTAAACTTATGAGAATCCCCCCTGTTGCGCCAGGTAGTTGTAAAGAGTTCATTCTCAGGTAGCATTACATTTTATGAATATGCCACAATTTGTTCATCCATCGTACTATTGACAGGCATTTGGGCTGTTTCCAACTTTTGGCTATTACAGATAGTGTTGTTGTGAATATCATTGAGCATGTTTTTGGTGATATGCATGCATTTTTGTTGGGTTTTTACCTATGAGTAGAATTGCTGAGTTATAGAGTATGTGTATGTTCAACTTTTGGTCGATTCTGCCAAATAGTTTGCCACATACTTGTACCAGTTTATACTTTGAGAATTCCAATTTCTCCACAGCTTCTCCAACACTAAATATTTCTTATCTCTTTTGCAATTCGGGTGGGGATATATTTCATCACAGTGTAATTTGCATTTCTCTAATGTCTTCTCTTATTTCTATTGAACATTTGATTATTTTCTTTTGTGAACATCTTTTCAAATCTTTTGCCCATTTTTCTATTGGATTATCTGCCTTTCAGTAGTTATTTACTAGTCATTCCAGGATATAAGTATAGCAAATATTTCCTCACACTATGTGACCTGCCTTTTCATTCTCTTAATGGTGTCTTCTAATGAACCAAAAGTTCACAATTTTATTAAAACCAAATTAATCCATTTTTTTCTTTTATGGTTAACATTTTTGTGTCCTGTTTGTTAAGTGTTAGTTTTCCCCAAGGATATGATGACATTCTATGTTTTCTTCTAAGATCATTAGTGTTTTACCTTTCATATCTAGATCTACAACCGACTATAAGTGACTTTTTTATACGGTGTGAGGTGGGGGTCCACATTAATAATTTCCACATGAATGTTTAGTTGACCAGACTATTTACTGAGAAGTTTATTCCTTCCCCACTGAATCAGGTGTCATACTTGTATAAATCAGTGATCCTACATGTGTGAATCAGGGCCTTGTCTTTAAAAGTCCATTTTTTAAGTGGCCTAACCCCCCTTAGCAAAAGTGCATCTGCTTGAGACTTCCCAAACACTTGGTCAGCTCAGTACATGGAACTGGATTTCTGAATCTGTTTTTTCCACTGTGCTCAGATAATGTTTGATAACATAGAATCACTTTCCACAATCTCCTGAATTCACAATTCTAAAACTGTCAGCTTAGCTAACCAGGAAGCAAATGAAGTGGTGCTGAGTAAGTTCTCAATAGATGTCGCTATTGTTGCCATTGTAATAACCAAATTAATTAATAACCATAAGTCTAGGTGCACCCTTGTCGACCAGTGCAGACCTATGGGAAAGCAGTTCAGTGCAGGCCTGGTATACTCTTCTGTCTGGTCATAGTGAAAAAGAACAATGCAGAAGGACTCTGGCCCACTAGTGCCTTTATATTGAATTGGCTTTGGCTATGCAGTTCTGGTTGCTTCTGATGGGATCACTGGCTATACAAAAGCAGGTGGTGTCCTGTCATTGGTTGCTGGGCTTCTTTTCGGTAGTTTGGCAGGCCTCAGTGCTTATCAGCTATCTCAGGATCTGTGGAACTTTTGGGTTTTCCTTGATACATCTGGAACCTTAGCTGGCATTATGGGAATGAGATTCTATCACTCTGGAAAATTTACTCCTACAGGTTTAATCACGGATGCCAGTTGACTAATGATCACCAAACTTGGAATCAGTAGGTTGAATAGACTCCATCAGTAATACTCATGTCCCAGCTTGGACTCATGAAGAATTTAAAAACTTCCATTATTTTTACTATATTAAGAAAAACAATTCTGACATTTTAGTTAAAACAAAAAAACAAAACAAAACAAAACAAAATGACATTGAACTTTCCAGGAGAAGAAATCAGTCATTATCATTATAACCTTAAAAAGATGGGTAGTATGTAACCCAAGAGCTTTTTATTACACTCTTATAATGTTTGATTCTTGTATGTTGATGTTATCACTTCTTTCTGTGTCTATAGGTAAAGTCTCAAGGGGTGAAATGTTAGGTATCAACATTGGGGGCCCTGAAAACCCATGCCCTACACAGAGGAGTATGAAAAACATCTTTTATGAACTTTAGGATTTCTGTTTTTTGGCTCATCTTAGAGTACTGACCTACTTTGAAATTATGTCAAATGAAATACACTAAAAATAAAGTTTACTATAAATAATAAAAAATAATAATAACCATAGTTTCTAAAGCCATTTCAGTCTTCTAGAAATGAACCTTTGTCCCAGTCCTACTCTGCTCAAATTGACCTAGGCTGGTTTTAGACTTGCAGCAGGGTTAAGTGGTAATGGGCTTCCCTACAATTTGTTCTCTAAAAGCACGCTTCTAATCCATACCCTAAAACACTAAATGTCTACTTCCTTATTAAAATAAAATTCTGTTAAACTAAAATTGTAGATTTTTGTAACGATCAATCTGATTTTAGGTTGAGGAAGAAACTGAGGGTATCTAATGGAGTAAATCATGTTGGTGGGTTAATTTTGCATTTATAAATGTGCCCAGAATACAAGGATTAACTCACTTCTCTCATGGAAACTGCTCTAGGGCCTTTGTGTTTATAACCCAAGTCTTACCATAACATTTAGACTGTCTCAGCCAATGGATACACTATACCAGTATAGACTTGAGCAGTGGGAAGTAAGGGTAATTCCTACTTGCTCAAAATGGGATTAAAACTCAATTTTTTAAAAAATAAAATGCAGGACTAACCCAACAAATTATTTTCAGTATGAGACAGGGCTTGGCCTCCTGAAAAGATTTCTAGATTGTGTTGAATATATTTTTCTGTGCCAGAAACTATAGATCTATGGATTTGATGAATCAGATCTATTTCTAAAAGGAAAGGAGATAAATCCAATAATAAAAATAGCTAACTTTTATTAACCACCTCTCATATATGCCAGACACTGGTATATATACACATCGGCTGCTTTGTATAAATATATTATGCAGTCCTTAGAAGAACCCTTAAGAGGTAGATCTTATTATCCACATTTTAAGGTTGAGGAAATTCAATTGGTTCTGCAGTTCCAGATCACTGGTGTCGGAATGGGGCTAGCTGATGAGCTTGTCAAAGGAGGATTTTCAACGAAAGTTTCTTAAGAATCGCCAGACAGTGAGAACCTGAAGGTCTATACCATAAGAGTGCTTCTCTTCTTGAACCCGGGTGGGAAGGGAATTAGACTATCCAATGAGTGTGGAGTAAAGCAGATCTCACTGAGAAAAGGAGAATAGAAGCCTACAAAGGAACCCAATGATAGATTTGAGGAGGGAGGATGGGGTGTGAGTATATAGTCAGGATGTCCTTTAGATCTCCCAGAGTGCCATCTAACTCTCCTCTGGAGTGATGGGCAAAAGATCCTACTGACTCAGCCTAAATCCCTGGTGCAAGGACTTTTCCTAGAATGGTGGAGAGACCCATGTCCTAGGAGCAGATAGTGAGGGGTTTTCTACTACCTCATAGAAATCCATTCCTCTAAGCGGACGTCAATTATCAGGTACGGGATTTAAAACTTAAACTAATTCTGAAGCAAAGGAATGAGTCGTCTTCTTTTAGTTAAAACTCTGTTTGTGAGACTGCTTTCAGCCCATACTCTCTAGCTTCTACTAGCCCTCAGGACAAGGAAGAGAGTGAGACTAGTCAGAACCCAGGAAGATCCTCCTTTCAACCTGGCAAGAAGGGAAGGGAATCATCCCTGGTAGAATGATGAGTGCAAGCTGGTTTAAAGTGATACCAGGGGCGCCTGGGTGGCACAGCGGTTGGGCGTCTGCCTTCAGCTCAGGGTGTGATCCCCATTGTGGGATCGAGCCCCACATCAGGCTCCTCTGCTATGAGCCTGCTTCTTCCTCTCCCACTCCCCCTGCTTGTGTTCCCTCTCTCGCTGGCTGTCTCTGTCTCTGTCAAATAAATAAATAAAATCTTTAAAAAAATAAAAAAGTGATACCAAAGCACTAGCTGTGGATTCTCCACTTTGGAACATCCTACTAGTATTTATTGTTAGCACCTCACCAGGATCAGGCCTGGAGAGGACCTACCTAGAGAATCCCCTCCAGGGCTGAACTTCTCCTGGGCATGGAGCTGGCATAGTTCCCCCTAAATTCCTCATCTAAGGACTAGATGGTGAGGGATTAATAAGCAACACTGTTCCAGTAAATCAAGTATTCCAACTACAAAATAAGGCCTGTTCTCCTAATAGAATTAACTGAATTCATCAAATCGTCTGTAATGGGGTTCTGGGGAGACCATTCTTAACAAGTCTGAGGCGGATGCAGGGAAAACTGGTAGGAAGAGACAGCTATCCTTCCATGTTCATAAAGCAAACTCTCTCCACTGTTCGTATTTCTCTGACTTCCAACTTTCTAGTCGCCACAAATAAAAGCGGCAAAGTGGAAGTGGGATAAGAGCATTGAGGGAAGCAGTGGGTTGAAGGAGAGGAAGGGAAAGAAAAAGGGAAGTGAGAACAAATGGAGTAAAGCTCCAAAAAAAAGACAGGTTAGATGGTCAGATAATGCTTTAATCTATCAATTAAATTAAAAATATGCAAATTAACAAATAAAAATAGATTATGAGAGAAATGATATCCATTTTAAAATTGTATTTGAAATGGGATATAGAAAAACTGAAAGCAGTGAGACAAAAAGGAGTCAAGACTAGAGCCAAATAATCCAAATTAAGATTAGTTGATAAAAAATATAATAAAATAAATATTTATAATTCTCAAAAGTCTAAGGGCAAGTGAAATAGAGATGAAAGCTTTGGAATGGAAAGTTATAAAATTAAGATGGGGCTGAAGCCCAAATGATAAAAAAAAAAAAGTAAGGTAAATGTAATTAAAGAAGTAGAAGAAAGTTAAAAAAAAAGGGGGGGGGGTACTCACGAAAACAAAAACTCAAAACAACAACGGTAACCTGACCAGCCAGGCCAGCCGAGGGAGAGTAGAAATGAGGAAGTTCTTTCGACAGTCAGACTTTCCTCATAGAATTCTCTTTTTTTTTTTTTTTTAAGATTTTATTTATTTATTTGACAGAGACAGACAGCAAGAGAGGGAACACAAGCAAGGGGAGTGGAAGAGGGAGAAGCAGACTTCCCACCGAGCAGGGAGCCCGATGTGGGGCTCGATCCCAGGACCCCAGGATTACGGCCCCAGCAGAAGGCAGAGGCTTAACAGCTGAGCCACCCAGGTGCCCCTCCTCATAGAATTCTCTTAAGGCCCATCCCTGGTGGCACGTTCACATATTCACCTCCCTCCCTTCACTCATTCCACAAGTATTTATTGTGCCACAACCTGGGAATTCAATGGTGCAAGTCAAAGAGAGAAGAACTTTGCCCCCATGAAGCTTACAGTCCAGCAGTGGTAGATTGTGGTGGGAGAGAACATAGATGTGATCACACAGATAAATCAGTAATTACAGAGTTATGAAGAAAAAGCCCAGGGTACTATGGGGGAATATATGCAAAGGTGATTGATTGTTTATATATTGGGGTTGGGGGATGTGGAGTGGATATGTAGGTAGGTGGACATCAGGGAATTTTTTTGCCAACATATTTGTCCTGAGATCCAAGGATGTATTAAGAATTAACTGAGGCAGGGGTGCCTGGGTGGCTCGGTCGTTAAGCGTCTGCCTTCAGCTCAGGGCGTGATCCCGGCATTCTGGGATTGAGCCCCACATCAGGCTCCTCTGCTGGGAACCTGCTTCTTCCTCTCCCACTCCCTCTGCTTGTATTCCCTCTCTCGCTGGCTGTCTCTCTCTCCCTCTGTCAAATAAATAAATAAAATCTTAAAAAAAAAAAAGAATTAACTGAGGCAAAGTAGGGGGTAGGTGGACAAAATGGTCAAGGCCCTGAAACAGGAAGGCTTGGTGCTTTTGAGGAACTAAAAGGAGGCTGTGGCTAGAGGAGGCCGACCCAGCAAGGGAGAAGTGGTAAATGTACTTGGAGAGGATGGTGGGGACCATATTAAGAATTTTTGTCTTTATCCTAGGAGCAATGAGAAGCCATGTGTTTGTTTCCTTCATGGCACTTAAAACAACAAATAAGTGTTTCATCCATTTGTGTGTTTTTTTTTTTTTTTTTTTTTCGTGGTAGGGAGTACCCTTCCTGTGGGACAAGACCATATCTGTCTTGTATGTCATTGTATTCCCAGCAATTTCATGGTGGAGAATCAATAAATATTTTGAAAGAACTAATAGAAAATTATTTTGGTAGGGCCACAACCAAAGTCCAGGTGTTCTCCAAAATTTGTGCTTCTTCTGGGATGCCAGATTACTTTCTTAATAGGTTGCTTTGAGTTGAAACTACTCATGAACATGGTAGATGTTAAATGTCTCCCTCAGTGCTTTTGCTATCCTGAAATAACTCAGCTTCTGAAGCGCTGCTTACTTCTGAAAGTTTGGAGAATTGCTCAGTACTACTATCTTCCATGATGGTAGATGGATGTCACTGTGGGCTATTGGGGACAAACCATGCACAAGGAAGGAATTTATGATTACATATCCATGTACCCCGGACTTCTTTTCGGGAAGAACTAACACACACAGTGGCAAATTGCTTTCCCACCAACAATTTTCACAAGTCTCAGAGAAATCTTAGTAACACTTGGTTCCTTGGTAGGTTTTCCCCCCAAGCAATGGCACACCTAAGGTATTTGACACTTAAAGCAGATGAATTTTCAACACACTGCCCTTGTAGAAGACAAAGTTATTTTTAGTAACAGTCATGTGATAATCAGGAACGTTAATTCTTTCTTGATTTTTTTAGGTTTAAAACAAACAATAATTTAAAGAGAATAATAAGTTACAGGTTTTTAAAAAAAAACCCACTTTAAATTCAGTAAACTATTTCATGCATGAAGTAAACTTTGCACTTACTAAACAAAAATATCACACTTTGCATTTTACGCTCATTATCACTTTTTAAAATTTAGATACAAATAAACTCGGAGTGGTCACTGCGAACGTCAGAATTAAAGTGAGACAACTTCCGTTTGTTTGTTGTTTTTGAAGGCACTATGCTAAGATTGTTTCTTTCAAGTCTACTTGTTTAAATGAGGAAATATGTAGTACCAAAGGGGGTGGAGACACAAAAATACACCTGAAGTGAGTGAAAATGATTCTGAACAATTCGGACTGCATTCTCACAAGACTCTTTGTGGCTGAATCGGCATGGGGATGGAGGGCCCAGGTGGGGTGCGGGGAGGACAGAGAATGGCAGCCACTGAATAATTGCTAGTTCTCCAAATTAACCCCCAATTAATATACAAGGCTAATTAAAGGGTAAGAGCAAGATATGCCACTCTGAAGCTTACATACACTTAAACTCCGCAGTAATCATGGCAATTGTTTAAAACTTAAACCAACAAAATGTTTTTGTGGGGAAGGGCATTTTATCACTGACATCGCTTAGAATAGCCAGCACGTGATAACAAAAAGCAGACCAACCTTTTCAATTGGTTATTCAAGCTATTATTTTTGTAAGTCCTTTACAGAAAATGTACTCCTTTGCTCCCTGCACCTAAACAGGCTTCCCCCGCGCCTGCCCTTGGTAAGCCTCCACTCTAACTGTAAAACAAAGAAACAACAAACCCCAACAAAAATGTTACATGTTATTTAAGAAATGGAGGGTTCCCCTACTTCCCCTCCAGCCTTCAAGGATAATTTCTAGAAATTAATTTTCTAAATAACACTTTGGGGAAATAATGAAAAAACTCCAGTGACCCTCTATTTTGGAAAGTTGGGTTGTTGCCTGTTTTCCATATTTTAAAGGGCACTTTGGCAAACACTGTAGTGTGTTTCTTCACTAATTGCTGAAAAACCAATCCTAAATGTGGAATTGCTGGGTTGACCAACGTTTAAAGCTTTTCATGCTTTTACTACATGTCAGACAAACCGGCTCGAAAATATGAAGAACCGCCACCACGGCTTCCTGCCTCCCAAGTTTCCACCGAGGCTACTGTACAAACTGTGTCTGAAAGGTTGCGAGGTTCCTCGGACTAGGAAGTGGACAAGGAAGCCCTGTCGTCAGCAGGGAGGATGTGGGAGAGGCAGAAGCCAGACTCCAGAGTCTCCAGACCCCGCCCGGGCTCTGCGTTGTGCGCATGCCCATCTCAGGATACCGTGGCCCCTCGTTCCTAATGGCTTGGGCTGGCTATCCTGCTTCTCTCCATAAGTTCCTCATTAGAGATTATATTCCTCCAAAAAGCGATCTGAAATTTCTACAATGACAAAGGCAAATTTTGATTGGAGTCAGGTTTGAATCGTGAGGCATGCGGGAGGAGTTTGATAAACGTGGTGTATCACACTTCAGGATCTGCGCCGCGGGAAGACAATGGGTGTGGGGGCGGGGCGGGGGATCGGAGAACACTGAGACACGCAGAGGGATAAGAGACTGTCAAGACCCGTGATATTACTTATTTAAAAACTGTCCAGAGTAAAAATATTTCCTATCTTCTTATTCTTGCTTTATCAAGTGACTGTCGACTCACAGGATTCAGACTCAAACTAGCACACTGGTTTCACGTTATTAGGGATTAAACAGTGCTTTAATGGATAAGCTGGATACTTCAGCGTTTTATATGTATTTATATATAATATGTGTATTTTATACATATGTGCCTATTAATATTGATGCTACATAACAAATTTATTAATAAGCAAATAACTAGATAACCAACTAAATGTCAGAATCACATAGAGGGCTCGGAATCGCTAACGCAGTAAGCACTGACTGAGTGTTAGTTATTATTATGCTTGGTTGTTCTCATGGTTATTACAAGTCATAACCTTGCAAAGGGCATGGGCACAGGGAAGTCATTCCTTGGGGCCAGCAAAACACTGTATCAACTACATTGGTAGATTAAAATTCTTTAGTATTGCCACCTGGAATAAATGTGAGATTCTTGTGAGGGTGGCTGCTGGGTGGTCAACTAGCAATGGGGCCACATGGGGAGGACTTACACACGTTGCCTCTGGCCCAGGCCAAGCTGCTTTGAATCAGGCTCTACTTCTCACCTGTGCTGCCTATGTGGGTAACTCACTTCACTTTTCTAAGCTTCCGGTTTCCTCACATGCAAATAGAGACGAGAATAGTGCTCAGCAATCCCTGGGGTGGTTGTGATAATTAAGTGAGACATAAAGCAGCTAGCAGGGCACCCGGCCAGTAGCAGAGCCCCAGAAAATATAGGTAATTATTATGCGTTCAGCCTGGATGACCTTTTAAGGGTTTTGTTTTGTTGCCCAGATTAAAGAATTGACCCTTCTCACAATTTAAGGAAAAGAAACACACCCTAGAAACTAAAGTCAGTTCATAGGCACGATTATCCAAGAGGTCACTTTCAAATGTATTTCAGTGAAGCTTTGTATCTGTAGGTGCAGAGACAAGTCTTTCACCAGCTGTCTCCATAGAGGTCACGTATTTCCCCCCCTTTTTGTACAACTGGGCTCTTTCATCAACCTTAGTGCCCANATTTTGGCATTTAATCATCCAGTGTTTCTGCAGGACTCACAGAGGTGAAAGCATACTAGAAATTCAACTTCACATCCCACCCTGCCAGCCAGTGAAGCTTTGTATCTGTAGGTGCAGAGACAAGTCTTTCACCAGCTGTCTCCATAGAGGTCACGTATTTTCCCCCCTTTTTGTACAACTGGGCTCTTTCATCAACCTTAGTGCCCGCTAAAATAACAGCTGCCAAGCGCCATTGTTGTTTCACATGGTACTTGATGACATTGTGGGCTCATTTTTCCACCTGCTGCCAAGCTGAAGAATTCTCAGAATTCTCCCTTTGTTTTGTTCCAGCGTTGGTATTAAAAATATGAGATGAGACGTAGTGAAGATTCAAGGCAAAGTCAGTTTTCTACTCCTGCGAAGGTTGAGTTTGCAAGTGAATGAGAAATTGCGGGTGAGACGCCTGGCAAAGAGACTGGCAGGAAATGTATCGCTGGCTTGGTTACCTGACCCTGAAACACTCCTGCCTCCACACTAAGCTCTCGCTGACCCCTCAGGTCCCCACCCCAAGCTTTAGGACCTTAGCAAGGAAAAACTTGCAGAGTTCAGGTGACTCTGCCAAGGGTCGGCCACCTCCGAGGTTTGCCCTGACTTTAGGTCCCAGTTCTAGCAATGTCCTGGTATTATTATTCTGCCCTTAGATCTTTCCTGATCTTACAGCTCTTCTTCCAGAATTGAATTCTGCCTTTTTCTGACCAGTGCTCCATTCCTTTAAGCTGGGATTAAGATCTTGCTCCTCACTGCCAGCCCCGGGGCCAAATTTTTCTAATGACAACCAGTGGCTTGCCACAAGACTCTGAACTGGTCTAGCAAACCAGTTTGGATTACTGTCCATCCCCTGTCTCTTCACTATATTCACCAGAACTGTGTTTGGCCAGCCTGGCTGAATACTTAATCCCAATTTGGTTCAACACCAAACACCACTTCTGGACCAGGCAGGGAGTACTTGTAGGTCCTGGCCCCTCTATAATTTTCCTGACAGTGCCTACTACGTTTCAGCTTTGGCATGCGCCCCTACCCAAATCTGTCACTAACTATATGGCTCTGGATAAATATCATAACTGAGAAGCCATAAACCCAGTTACCTATGGGGACCAACCAGGTGGATAAGATAGATCTAAGTGGCTGGCTATGGGACTCAGCAAACTATACTGCCATCATCACTCAGTCCTGGGTGGTTATCGCCATGCCAGACTATGGGACTCTTCTGTTGTGTAACAGAGGAGAACAAGGAAAAAATGGGCATGGGAAACCAGCTGATTCCGTCAGCTCCCTGTGCTACTCCTCACCCCTGATTAACTCCAGCCATTTTATGGCTTCTCTGGAAGCCCGGGCTTTTTGGGGAATAGGTGATATACTACCACGCCGGATCATGGTTTCTTCTTTCTGTTACTTTTCCTGTAGCTCCTGAATGCTTCCATAAGATTTCCAGAAAACTGTCCTAGCCCCAGCTTAGTCATGGATATTCTAGAAGTTGTTATCTGTGGCTTGTTAGTCCAGTTTACTTAAAGTGCTTACTTTTTTGTGAGAAAGTAATGGGTTTGTCCTAGTTGACTGTATTCAGTTTCAAGGGCAGAGAAGACTCCCTTTTCTCACCAGCTGTATCGCAAGTGGGGTCTGTGAAGAGAAAGAACATGAAGAGCACGAATCCTTCATGGCTACCAGGGAAGTCGCTAAACATGGTTTTGAGTTCACTCACCATTCTGGGCTCTGTCCTGTAGAATGAAGGCATTGAGCTGTGTGGTCACTGGTATCAAACCCCTCCTCAAAGTAAGAGAATGTTAGAATGTTAGAATGGAACTCTCCCTGCCTCTCTTTCAACGGGGAAGCAAGATGATAGATTCAGATATCAACGTGAACGAGACAGACACTCCCTTTCCCGAATTAGTACATTTAAAAGGAAATGTCTCCAAGAAGCTGTTCGTAATCCTTGAAATGCTCCAGGAGATCAAGATCAGATTAAGAAGGAACAAATCTTTAGATAGAGGGAATAGCATGGGTGTAGTAGACATTGTCAATGCCCTTCCAAATCCCCTTGACCAACTGGCCCACCCCTCGTTCCCACCCATACCAACATCCACTGTCTCCTTCTCTGGAGAATTTCCCTCAGCCAGATAGCACCTGCCACCTGGACACCCCCACCCTGAGTCACATCACAATAAACCTTGGCCCAACTATCAGGAGGATATAAACTGAACTCCTTGCCTCAAGGTGGAACTGTCTTTGTGATGTTCTTTGAGCTGTAGGGTTTTCCCTCTGAGATCAGATCCAAACTAGTCTCCAGCTAGGGTTACATTCTTGCTTACCTTCCCCCTTCCACAAGCTTTATCTTGTTTTCGCCACTCCTCTTTTAAGGAGAACATTTTTTTAATAAATCACCGCAATCTTGTGAAGCAGACCAGGGCTGGAGAAGGGGTGATGCTTTAACCCCGACTTCAAGTTTGGATTTTTGATCAGTATGTGGAACTGAATATATTAAGGTTCTAAAATGAGACTGGTTTACAACTAAAAGTGACTGACACCAAGAGTGATGCAAGAAAGACTTTACTCATGGACAAGAGAAATTGATCTCCACTGAATTTAGTTTAAAGTGATAGAAGGAGACAAAATAATGTTTGGATCACATTCCGTGGGTCAGCCTTGTGCGACATATGGTTACATAAGCAGGGAGCAGCAGTGGCTTCCCACTGCTTCCCGAAGAGAAACCCTGGGCTGATTCAGTCAGCTGCATCCTCAGTCGGGCTCCCAGAATAAAAATATCTATTGGATAAGAATCTGAAACATCAGGTTCTGAAACTTTTGACTGGCCCAGTGCCAGGTGACTCAGAGCTGTGCACTGTAACTAAATGAGTCACATCATCCCTCTCTATGCTCTGGAGGAATCTGTTATCTTTAAAATGGTGGCAAGCTCGTTCCATGGCGCTGGATGGGAACGTGTGTGTTCTTCCTGTCGTGTTGTTGAGCACCTGTCAGGTACTGAAGATTAAAGAACAGTGAAACAAGCACCTCACTGGCAATGATACAATTTGCTATGTGCTCTCCTTTTAGTGCTGAGGAGGGAATGATTTTAACAGGGGTGATGAAGAAAATGAGGTTGATCAGGGACTACTTGAGTGGATCACAATCTTGCTGGAACACTGGAATCACTTGGGATACTTTAAAACCACATCCTCTGCTCCATCCTTGGGAGATTTTGGTTTATGGGCCTGGGCTGCTGCCTGGGCATCGGGATTTAAAAACCAAGCAAACGAACAAACAAATATATAAAAACCTCCCAGATAATCCTAATATGCAGCCAGAATTGTGATCCACTTTAGATAAACATAACAAAACTAAGTGCAGATCTTCCTCGATGCCCCAATAAACCCATCATAAGTTGAAAATATCGTAAGTCAAAAATGCATTTAATATGCTTAACATACTGAACATCATAGGCTAGGTTGGCCTAGCCTACCTTAAATGTGCTCAGAACACTTACAATAGACTGCAGTTGGGCAAAATCATCTCGGTGGCTCAAGTCGGTTAAGCACCTGCCCTTGGCTCAGGTCATGATCCCAAGGTCCTGGGATTGGGTCCCTCATCCGGCTCCTTGCTCAGCAGGGAGCCTGCTTCTCCCTCTGCCTGCCACTCCCTCTGCTTTTGCTCTCTCTGACAAATAAATAAATAAAATCTTTTTAAAAATCATCTCACACGAAACCATTTTAATAATAAAGTGTGGAGTATCTCATGTAATTTATTGAATACTGTACTGAAAGTGAAAAATAGCATGGACAGAATGGTTGTGAGTTGTTGACCCTGGTGATCACCTGCTGACTGGGAGATCTGGCTGGCAGCCTCCGCCCAGCGGCATGAGATAGAATTGAGAGTATTGGTAGCTTGGGCGAAGATCAAAATTCAAAGTATGGTTTCTACGGAATCGATATTGCTTTTGCACCACCGTAAAGTTGAAAAATCATCAGGTTGAACCATCATAAGTAGGGAACCATCTGTATAAGGGTACCAAGATGATAAGTGTATTAAAATTTTATTTTTCACAGTTTTATTAGAAATTTTCATTTGAAAGCCAATGATAAACATTTCAACGTATGCATGAAGTTTTTGCACTCTTTTGTATTCCTCTTAAGATACCCAACTGATTAATTTAAAAAAACTCTAGCGTAGGGGCGCCTGGGTGGCTCAGTTGGTTGGGTGTCTGCCTTCAGCTCAGGTTGTGATCTCAGGTCCTGGGATTGAGCCACATGTCCAGCTCCCTGCTCAGCAGGGAGCCTGCTTCTCTTGCCTCTCCTGCTTGTACTCTCTCTCTCTGTCAAATAATTAAATAAAATCTTTTAAAAAATTAATTAAAAAAACACTAGCATATGTTATATCCACCCAAGAACAATTTTTTTCAATTATCATTAGAGTAGATTACCACTTCCACCTTTTTGTAAAATCTATTTTTGCGAAGTAATCCTGGTTTCAAATTATTCTATAAAAACAAATTTTGTATATTAAAGTGTCAAGTATAATAATAATAGGGCACATCTATTAACAAATAACAAGTAATCTCTTGATTTTTATCAGGGACTTCAATATCTCTGATTCAATAACAAAGACTATCTCTAAAGAAATCAACATACAAGATGTCAAAACATAGATTAATTCCTTAGGCAGCTTACTTCTGGGTGTCAGTATTGGAAAGAAAAGATGAAAAAAAAAATCCAACAAGATTTTATACAGGTGAACAATATGCTTTTGTTTTCAAAACTTGTATTAGAGCTGCAGGTAAAATTATTCAGTAGTAACACCTGGGTCCATCGCTAGTCACCTAACTTATTTTACACTGGAGCAAAGTACAGCATGAAACAGCACTAGGTATTTAACTAGTAAGTTAAATTGTTTTTATACACACACCACACACAAACACACACACACACACACACACACACACTGCAGCCACATGTAGGCAGGATTTTTGTCTATTCCATCAGTGAAATTTATTTTATTTTTTTCAAGATTGATTGATTGATTTTTGAGAGAGAGAGAGAGGAACGGAGGGGTGGGGCAGGGGAGAGGGAGAAAATCTCAAGCCAACTCCCTGCTGATCTCAGAGCCCGACTTGGGACTCTGAGGTCACAACCTGAGTCAAAAGCAAGAGCCAAAACCGACTGTGTCACCCAGGTGCCCCTCCATCAGTGAAATTTAGAAGTGGGGGAGAGAAAAAAGCATGGATTTTCCCCCCTTTTTATATCATTATGCACATGGTTTACAACTTATATTTTTAAGTTCTTGATATCAATTTTTCTCCCTATTTTTTTAAGGTTTTTTTTTTTTTTTCTTTTGGTTCTTCAGCCTTTCCTTCTATTAATCAAACTGTATTCTCGGTTATAATAGGCCTGTCCACCCACTTGGTTCACTCATTCATCCCTTAACCCACCATTTGTGATATGACAATTAATTCTATTGTAGTCAACTGTCACACCACAGATAATGGCCTCAGAACTTTGAAAAGAAAGGACATCTCTATTGATAGAGTGAGTAGCTTGCTTCACAGCCCCACTATCTGAGAGCAAAGTTTAATCATCAACACAGCAACTTCTTAGTGGATAACAAAACTCCAAACCCGAGTCTCTGGGCAGTCCCTCTTCACACCCTCCCACCTCCTCCTCCCACCCACCCCCAGCCCCTTTCACCAGGTGGCTGGGAACCTGCTGGAAACCAAAGTAACAGACTTAACTGCATTCAGAGGTTGGAGAATCTGAGTCATTAACTGTTCCTCTGCTTTTGAGAAGGGTTTACTTTTTTTATTCCTTCCTCTCTTCAATTTTGCTTTCTCCTTCTGACCCCCATTGCTGTGCTCTTCTCTCTGTACTTTTTCTTTTCTTCCTTCCTCCTTCCCCCTTCTCCTGTACCAGCCTATGTCTACAGCCAGGGGCCCTTGGGCATGGTTGATTGTCACCGGTCGGCCTACGGGCTGGCCCTGAGCCACTCAGTTCTCCCAGCTTAGAGCCATGGAGGCCTGTGACAATTAAAGAGGGAAATCCTGACAGCCGTGGGGGTGCCAGGCGGGAGCTGTATTCTGTGGAATGTGATCACAAAGGGATGCAGATTTCCATTTCAGTGGTTTGTAAGGCAGTTCCAAAAGTGAATTTCCTGAAGTGTTTGGGGGCATTGGTAATAAAGGAGAGAGACTCTCAAGTCGACTACTCTGAAATGGACAACACGAATTCAGATGTGTGTCAGAACAAACATAATGTGTGAAGGATCCCTGCCATTTCCTTTTCCCCCATGTGCCACAGAGAACTCTGACTTGATTGGTTTGGCTTCCTGACCCCCCAGCTCAGGTGTGTCCTGGACCTTGCTGACGAAGAACAGAAAGAGAAGGGGAGAGAAGAGAGAAGTTTTCCCAAGAGTTTGCTAAAATGAAGTCTTAACCCCTGAAGGCGATAGTATTAGCAGGTGGGGCCTTAGGAGGTGCTTAAGTCATGAAGGAACTCTCAGGAATGGGATTAGGGCCTTATAAAAGAGCCTGTGGATATTTTGAGGTAGCTATGGAATTTTCCCTTTTTTAGTAACTGTGCCTGGTTGTAAGTAATCCATTGGTTAGTGAGGGCCTATGGATAGTGCCTTATAAAAGAGACCTGAAGAGCTGCCTCACCCATTCCCCCATGTGAGGACACAGAGAGAAGGCACCAGTGTGAACCCGGAAGAGCACCTTCACCTGAGCAAAACCGATCTCGGATATTCCAGCCTCCAGGACCGTGAGAAATAAATTCCTACTGCTTATAAGCCACCTACTCTGTGGTATTTTCTTATAGCAGCCTGAACAAAGACAGAAGTCCTCAAATCCACACACACCCCCCACACACACACCCTGTTTCAGTGACTAGGAGGAAAACAGGACTCAGCATACAATCTTACTCAAGACTCGGATTTATTACAGCAAAATCAGTAAAGAGAAAAGACACATGGGGTAAAAGTGGATAAAACCAAGTGCAAGCTTCCAAAAGTCCTAAATCACACAGGATGTGCCTAATTTCCCCAGCACTGAATTGCGATGACACATGCAAAGTGTGAGGGAAGCTCGTTAGAGGCTGGGTCTGGGGGGGAGGGGAGCTTTGTCTGGGGGGGGGGCTTTATCGGGGGCTGGTTGTATAGGCACTCTCTGCCTGGCATGTACCGGAATTTCAGACTCCCAAAAGAGAGGCAGCGGTTCAGCATAAACTACATCGTTTTACGAACAGTTTAAGCACAATGAACCATGCTTCTCATTCAGGGAACAGTGGTGAGCACAATGAACCATGCTTCTCATTCAGGGAACAGTAGGAACCCTCCCAAATACCAGACAAGTTCCCAGACACCAGGCAAGAGCCAACATTGCAGTCAGGCCTTTCTGATGACAGCAGTCTCAGGCTTCCCAGAACTCTTTTCTACGTAGTAGGTATGTTTTTACACCCTCCCCCTTTAACAGTGAAGAAAAGGAGGCTTAGAAACGCCAACTGCTTAACTTGTAAGTGATGGAATTGAAATACAAACTCAGATCTCTGACTCCCAAGCCTGCGCATTAGTCTGTGAATCACAGTACACCGGAATTGTACAAAAGAAATTGGAAAGGGACCATAGTTCCAGCAGAAGAGGTGGGCACTAAAAAGTTCAGGACATGCCACCTCAAAATATGCTGTTTTGGCATATTAATTATTTTGAGTTAAAGGCACTTGAAAACAGCAGATACAAGAAGGGCACTCTGACTTTCCTTTTTTCCCTGAAAGCTTGAGATTGAATTCCCACAAGACAAGTGCCCTCCCTACACCAAGAGGAAGAAACATTCTTAATCACCTGAGAAGGGTGTCTAGGCTATTAAAGTAACTTAGCTTCCTTTAGTCTCCATATATTTTAGTTACTTTCCACGATTGCTACTCTTTGTTCCATCTAGTATGCAAGTACTTAGGCCCCCTCACTTCTTGGGATATACATTTTTTCCATGGGAGCTTTCATGTATATGTAAATCAAATTTATATGCTTTTCTCCTGTTGAATCTCTCTCTCTCTTTTTTTAAAAGATTTTATTTATTTCGGAGAGAGAGAGAGCACAAGCATGGTGGGGGGACGGGAAAAGGGGGAGGGAGAAGCAGACTCCCCGCTGAGTGGGGCTCAATCCCAGGACCCTGAGATCATGACCTGAGCCGAAGGCAGACACTTAACCGACTGAGCCACACAGGTGCCCGTCCTGTTAAATCTATGTTATGTCAGTCCCCGCCAGAAACCTCAAAAGGGTAGAGGAAAGAGCCCAGATGTCCATCGACAGATGAAAGGATAAAGAAGAGGTGGTGTGTGTGTGTGTGTGTGTGTGTGTGTGTGTGTGTGTGTGTGTATAATGGAATATTATGCAGCCCTCAAAAAATGAAATCTTGCCATTTGCAATGACATGGATGGAACTAGAAGGTATTATGCTAAGCGAAATAAGTCAAGCAGAGAAAGACAATTATCATATGATCTCACTCATCTGTGGAATTTAAGAAACAAAACAGGATCATAGAGGAAGAGAGGAAAAAATAAAACAAGATGAAATCAGAAAGGGAGATAAACCATAAGAGACTCTTAATCATAGAAAACAAAGTGAGGGTTGCTGGAGGGGTGAGGGGTGGGGGGACAGGGTAACTGGAGGGAACATGATGTAATGAGCACTTGGTATTATATAAGACTGATGGGTATTATATAAGCGCTGGGTATTATATAAGACTGATGAAACACTGACCTCTACCTCTGAAACCAATAATACGTTATATGTTCATTAATTGAATTTAAATTTAAAAAAAAGTTCCCCTCTGACCCAGTACTCCACTTCTAGAGATGTATTCTAAGGAAATAAATTGATTTTTGTGTAAGAAAAAAAAAAGGAAGTTAAACATTGGTGCCTAGGTGACATAGTTGGTTAGGCAACCAGCTCTTGGTTTTGGCTAGGGTTATGATCTTGGGGTCATGAGATCGAGCCCCACATCAAGCCCAGCACTGAGCTCTGGCTTAGCATGGAGTCTGCTTGAGATTCTCCCTCCCTCTTCAATTCCTCTGCCCCTCCCCTTGCTCCTGTGTGTGCGCGCACACACACACACACACACACAC
>NC_048232.1:49687044-49721480 GCF_002007445.2 Ailuropoda melanoleuca
GAATCACGCCCCTGAGCCGAAGGCAGACGCTTAACCGCTGTGCCACCCAGGCGCCCCGCAAGTTATATTTCATGAATGCAGGAAACTTTGTCCTGAATGAGGAATGAATAAAGAAACCAGGGTGACATGGGTGTGAATCCCTAGAAAATATCTTCAAATTACAAAGAGGTCTTGGAGCCTTGATCTGTCCCAGCTCCTAGAGGCAATAGAGAGGTTCACACAGGAAAACCAAACTTACTCTAGGTCTAAGAAAGACATGGACGCAGCAGAAAGACATCCACACAGGGAATTCCTAGTTTGACACCTAACCTGACGGTCTCATCTCTCATGCCCTGGGGCTCCACCGACACATTCTCAGGGTAACCTCATTGCCCATTCTTTGGAGAAGAGTCCTTCTGATCTCCTAATTCACTCTCTCTAGCTTGGTATTAGTGATAATCAGGGACAATCCCTGTAAGAAAATTGTCATTTCTACTCAGACTTTTCCCCAAAAATGTGCTAACTTGACTGTGGCTCCCCCTCCCCCAGCTTGAAAAGGGAAGAAATTCTAGAGGAAATATGAGCTGCACCCCCCTCTCCCCAGTTCTGTCTAAATGTTAATCTGGAATCTGGTGAAGAGAATGAAACAAAGGACAAGATGAGATGCACAGAGGGTAGCAACGCCTCCTTGTTCTCAAATCGTGATGAAAAAAATAAAGCTGTCTGACAAAAGAGACTTTTGCAGACTTGAAAGGACCTCATTGAGTTCACGCAACACTGCTATTTAACAGCTTCATAAGATGCCGCTGCTCTTGTCCGTGTCAACCACGGAGGTTGCAGGAACCCGTTTTCCTGGTCCTGAGATCCTCGTCCTCCTCATCTGCCTTCTGCTCACTTTGCTGTTTTTAGGGCCACAGTGGCTTAAATTCCTCATATTTGCTACATGTAGATTGTCAGATGGAGTCAGAGTTGTCTGTGGAATATATTTCATAAAATATAAAAAACTATATCTCAAAATCAAATATGTATGTAATTGCTGTCTCCCCGGGCCACGTTCAAGAGTGGGTGGACGACATTCCCAGCCATCTCCAAGCCCCTCAAGCCTCCTCCTTTTTCCCCAAGATGGCTAACATTTTTTAATGGGTGGTGGTGTAGTAAGTTGAATTGTGTCCCCCCCAAAGTTATGTCCAAGTCCCAACCCTTGGTACTTGTTAATGTGTGACTTTATCTGGAAAAAGGGTCTCTGCAGATGTAATTAATGAAGTCATAAACCTCAAGATTAGATCATTGTGGAATTAGAATGGGCCCTAAATTCAATGATGTGTCCCTCTAAGAGATGGAAATGGAGAAGACAGAAGACAATGTGAATACGGAGGCAGATGCTGAAATTATCAGTCTACAAACAAAGGAATGGAAAGGATGCTGGCCGCCACCCTGGAAATCAATTCTCCTTCAGAACTTCCAGAGGAATCAGTCTTCCAGACACCTTGGTTTTGTATGTGTGGCCTCCTGAAGTCCAAGAGAATAAAGTTCTGTTGTTTAAGCCACCCAGCTTATAATAAATTCTTATGGCAGCCCTAAGAAACTAATACACTCATAATTTCATTGCTAAAGTTTACTTTCTATACCCAGTCCTGCTGCTACAGTTTCATCATAACAGGAGTTGGCATTTTTTTTAACATAAAGGGCAAAATGCTAAATATTCTAGGCTTTACATGCCACACAGTCTCTGTCATAACTGCTCAACTCTGCTCTGACAGTGCAAAAGTAGCCACAGACAATATGTAAATAAATGGACATGATGGGGTTCCAATAAAACTTTATTCAAAAGAGCAGGTGGTGGGCCAGGTTTGGCCTATGGGTCATAGTTTGCTCAGCCCTGCATGAAGATGTTCACCTGTGATCCTGGTGCCCCATCTCTTGGCGTCTTCCTAGAGTCTTCTTTATGCTATTTCTCCCTGAAGCACTAGGAGGTCTTCATGCAAAAAGGCTTGACATAGGTTTTTGGGTTTTTCAAATTCTCTGATACAGATTTTCTTTTAGTTCTCACTCTCAACGACTGGTTCTTCTAAAATAATCACATGGCCAATTTATCTCCTGTTTCTCGGATTTACAATATTTCAGTCATGAAATATTATCTTCCTTTTCTCCTTACATCCTACAGCCCCATTTCCATAGTGCGTTTGACAAACTAATGATGAAGGCGTTGTGACTGTCATTTGACAGTGTTGAGTCGTCAGTGGCTGGGGACTGTGCTTCAAAGTGTGTGGGTGGCTTCAAACACTTGGGGGCAAGCAGCCCGACAGCTCTGAGCTGCTGAGTGGAGGAAATAACAAGAAAAGAAAGAAGAGGCTGTTTATTGTAAGTAACTTTTATTTTAAGATCAAGCCCAAGAGGAGGGGATTTGGGAAGGGAGGAGAGGGAGACAGAGAGACTTCCAAAACAATAAATGATTATTTGGAGGCAGGGAATATAGCTGAGGGGGAAGGAGGCAAAACAAACAAAAAGGGATTTTATGCTAGAAAATCAAAATCGGTCTGTATAGAGCAGTGGAGCTTTAAAATAGAGTGTCAAGGTGAGAGAGGAAGGTTTACTTGGATTCAGAAAGACATATTAGGGGTTGGAAAGGAAAAGGAAGCCAGAAACCTTCCTCAAAAATCTGAGACCGATGGTCAGGCTCTGATCTAGACAGTTCGTCCTCCCCTCCTTTGCCCAGATTGGCCCCTAGTTTCCTGTGGCTCCTATAACAAAGTACCACAAACTCGCTGATTTAAAACAACAGAAATTTATTCTCTCCCAGTTCTGGAGGCCTGAATTCTGAAACAAATATCACTGGCGTCACCAGGGCTGTGCTCCCTCTGGAGGCTCTAGGGGAGAAGCTGTTCCTTTCCTCTTTGAGCTCTGGTCCCAGCGGTCTTCCCTGACTTGTCACATCACTACAAGCTCTTCCTCCGTGGTCACGTGTCCTTCCCCTTTGCTCTCTGGCTGCCCCTCTTCTGTCTGTGTCAAATCTCCCTCTGCCTCCCCTTCATGAGGGGACAGGTGATGGCTTTTATGGCCCACCCAGATACTCCAGAATAATTCCCCATCTCAAAACCCTTCATTTAATCACATTTGCAAAGATCCTTTTTTGGCCGTAGAAGGTAACGTTCACAGGTTCCAGGGACTAGGATGTGGATATCTTTAGGGAGGCATTTTCAGCCCACTACAACCCCCAAACTTTATACCCGAAAACAGTGTAGCTCACAGGCTCAGTTTCCTCCAAGGGCAGTTTAGCAAGAATCTTGAGCAGAGCAAGGGAGGGGGAGCAGAAGTTTGCCTTCGTTTGTCAAGTAGTACTTTCAACACCAATACAACATTTCAGCCCCTCTTCATAGACTGGCTCCCCACATATCCATGTGGTTGCCTTCTCTGTAATCTGGCTCTGCAGTAGGGAGTGATTATGGAAAGGACCTAAAAAATGTAAAGGGTGGGTCATATTTTAAATAGGCAGAAACCCAGGAAAATTTTCTAAAATGAACATTTTTCTAAGGAAAAAAAATATTTAGACTCTAGGGATGGGGCTCATTGTACTGATACACACCCACCCACTTCCTCTTACATTCAACATGCTTATAAAATCATACAAAACCAGGAAGCATTTTAAACTGCTTTCCACCTGAATATCCTGCCATATGCATCTCAAACTCATTACGTGTAAGACAGGACACAATACCTCCCACCACCAGCATGTTCTTCTTCCTTATTCATTGTTACAGCCTGAAAAAAGCTGTGTTAATTTGAGGTTGATGAGCTTCAGAATTGGAAACCCCATGAACTGTATGCAAACATTTTTGTATATGCGCACTGGTGGCTTTTGCAGGGGAAAGATCAATAGCCTTCATCAGATTCTCCACAGAATCTTAGGCTTCAAAAGGGAAAAAAGGTCTGCCCTGGCAAGACACTCAGTCGCAGCTACAGAAACATTGTTGCATAGCATTGTGCATTTGCAATGGAGAATGCCCACTGGTTTGTTTTTGCATGGGTTTGTCAAATTTGCATGCATTGTTGTCATAAATTTGCAAGATAGCAGGCTGGGAGTCACAGTAAAACAAATTTTGGCAGGATTCCCTTCGCCCTAGGTAGGGCTACAAGTCCAAGATCAAGATAGTCTCTCTGGAGAAATGGATTTTGCTTTTAAGAACAAGGAAGCAAGGGACCATAATGAATACTTTTTCTGTGTCTAAGGATTATTTTGACATGCCAACACATACCAAATAGATTTTCACATTCTTGGAATGCTTGCCTCCACTTCCTCCAGCTTTACCTAATTCATCCTCAGGTCTCGGCTTAAATATTTCGTTCCCCTATCAACACTCCTGGGAAAAGATCATAGACTCAAATTTTGAAATATGGGTCTTGTAGCTTACTGAATATCTATATGAAGGGAAGGAAACTGACCAAGAGCTAGAAACTGGAGACTGTCTCTTTGGTCTTAATTCTTGAAGCAACCCAAGACTTCCCTCCAACTCCAAACTTTTCTGGAATCACTTTGGTATCCACAGGAAAGGTAGGGCTGGTGCTCAGCAACAAACAGACTTCAATAGGCCATTATATCAGAAAAGAGAGTCAAATGAACATTTTGAAAACAAGGAGAGTCACAATACTCCTTTCGAAAACTAAAAAGACCGAAAAGACTATGTCACTGAAAATAGTCATGATGAAGTTTCAAGGGCATAAAACACGAAGAATTATTTTCATTAAATTTTTAATATTTAGAAAATTTTAAGATTTACTGATTCTAGAGGGGCCAGTTTTCCCTTCACACTGTGTTCTTGTATCAGCCCATATATTTTGTTTATGGCATTATCACAATTACATCTATATAATTTTATGTTTAATGACTTTCTTTTGCACTTGTCCGTAGCTCTGCAGGAGTAGAAGCTGCCCGTCTTGTTACTGCTTAACAGTGCCATTTTTTTGGTAGATACCAAAAAACATTTGATACACAAATAGCTGTATTAATGAATTAATACAGAATTGTGATTGTTTCTCTTCCCCAGAGAGAACTTTCCTTTGACCATAGCAGTTACTTGTCACAGTGGGTAGGATTCTTGAAGTGGGGTGGTTCCGCATGCCTCTCCTTACAGCCGGGTTTCCCAACCTCAGCACAGTTGCAGTTCTGGGCAGGATGGTTCTTTATTGTGTGTGTTGGTGGTTGTGGGGGGGGTGGGGGAGGGCTGTCCCGTGTTTAGCAGCAACCCTGGCCTCTACCTGCTAGATGCCAGGAGCACCATCCGCCCTAAGTTGTGACAACCAAAAGTATCTCCAGACTTTGCCAAATTGAAAAACAATGCTCAAAGAAAGAAGAGAATCGCAGGAGGTATTTCAGAATCTAGGACAAGAGTCCGCAGGCAGGATGAAGAAGAGGAAAACGAGGCTGTGGTTGAATGCCCCAAAAGCTACGCATATGAGGCTCTCCCTGCAGAGGCAGGCTTGGTTTTTGTTGGGTTTTTTTTTTTTTCATTTACTATAATAAATCTGTACTCAAAAAAATCCTTGGTTTTTATACTTTGATTTTTTTTATTATTTCTTAATTGCCTGCTGAAAATATCTCTTGAACAATTCCAACTTTATTTCTGTTGAACTAAGAAGAGGAGCTTAAATTTTTTTTGTGATTCAGCAGGACAGTTACCTGAGGCTAAGACGGATGGGAACCTAGAAAAGATTACAGAATTGGGGCAGCTGGGATGCAGCTCTCGACACACCTGGGCCGCTCTGCTCAGCGTGTTCGGTGACAGCTTCTGACAGCCTCCTTCAGACAAGAAGCAAACAACACGGAAAGGTGACTGGAGAGCCCAGGAGTCAAGTTCTTTAGAGGGTATGTGCTAGAAATGCGCTTAGTAATCTGAGTTTCCTGTTTTTTCAGTTCTGGATCTTTCTAAATAAAGCCTGAGAGAAAGGGGGAGTTTAGAAGGGATAATGGTTTCTGATGAAATGGGAAGAAATACTTTTGCTTTAAAAATGAATGCAGCAGTTTTCTGGATCCTGGGGCCCTGCAGAATTCATTTCGGTAGGAAACCTGCTCATTGTAAGGAATGTACAAAGAATGAAGTTGCAAACTGAGCGCAAACTAAAACTGAAATGTACAAAGACCGGGTACTTTTTATTTTCTGTAGCCGACCTAATCCTCATGAGCCCCATTCCACTGGGTAGCAGCCAGTTTGGGGGGTGGGGGTGGGGAGAACTTTTCTAATGGATGGTGCACTTGCTTTAAAGCATTCTGTGTTGACAAAACATTCTGTGGATTGAAAGTTAAACTTCCTGTGGGAGCTGGATTTCTCCTTTCCCTTCCTCTCCTCAACGTGGCCTCTGGGTGTAGAGAGAGACTGCATCTCGTTGCCACTAGGGAGACGGGGCCAGGGCTGGCCTGGAGCCTGTCCTCCTGCTGTCTCTACTGCAGACTACCTGGTCCTGTCCTCAGGTGTGTCCAGGCTGGTGCCCACGGAGGGGGGCTGGGTCTGGTCTCCCCTTCAGAGTATCCTGCAGGTGGTGGCTGCTAAAGCCTGCAGCTGAGGAACTCATCTCGGTCAGTTCTCCGAGTTTGGTTAGGGTCACCTGTGGGACTCGTCCCCCTCCCCCCACCCCACTTGCTGGTTGTTGTGCATCCATGGGAAGTCCAACCACTAATCCCAGATGTTCCTCGTTCCACCTTGAGTTTCCAGCAACAGGGCTTCTTGGCCTCACCCCACATAGTGATAGCTTGTGGCCAGTTTCTCAGCCTGACAGTCATTTATTTTCAGCAGCCCCTAAGGGTATCTGAGAACTTCTAGATTCCTCACATTCCGTATAGACCCTAAGGAGTCACAAGCTCTACCTCAGATGTCTCTTTGCATCTCTCCCTCTCTTTTTTGATCTCGACTCTGTGTGTGCCACTGCTAAGTAATAACAAGGCAGCTTCTGTGGAGCTTCTGGACGAGAGCAAAAGAAAGTCGCTAAACATAAACTGCACAAATGTATTACTTAATTGTAATTGTGATAATGCCATAAACAAGGAAAGAACAAAAACCCTTTGCTGTCTGCACTCCTCTTACTGATTTGATGACCTCCCTTGGAGAGGACATCAACCTTGGAGAAGATGGGAATGACACAAGGGTCTCCCAGCCTCACTACCTGTTCTATGACCTGTGTCTCCCTTCTTCTTCCCATAATCCCTCAGGGCAGGAGGTAGACCGTCCACCTTCACCTCCCAATACCCCTTACCTTTGTAGCGGGGACTAGTCTTACTCTGAGTTCTCTCTCTCTGGAATAATACTTCCATTTTACCCCATCAGACTCTGTTCTTGATATGTTAATGATGGCTCAAGAAGTTTAGAAAGTCATCTCATCTCTTGAAGAAGACTGTCTTTTAAGACAATTATTTAGTCTCCCAGCTGCTCTGAAAGTCAAAAGCTCGGTATGGATTTCACCTCCTCTTTGCATTCCTACCGCTACCATCCTAATCCCCCCCCCCAAACCAGCAGTCAGCTCTGACAGAACAGAGAATTGGCCACACATAAGAATTATGAAAGATAAAAGTGTAAGTCACTAATAAGAAAAAGCACAAGATAAACCCTTGTTATTTCCATTTCACACATTGATGGGGCCTTTTAGGTGTGGGAGACAAGGCCCAGGGCCAGTCCTGTGGAGTGGGGAGGCTGAGATAAGGCTGAGCATGATAAAGTCAAAGTGCTTCTCACTGAGCTGAGGAGATTTTGTTAATGCAAAATGACTTCTGGTCTTGTCTGGATAGATATAAAAAGTAGAACTCGTGTAAGAGAGGAAATGGAAATAGGAAACCTAGAGAGTTAGGGTAACCCTCAAAAACTTGGCAGGAAAGCAGGCCTAAGGGAGAGGGATGGCTACCAGTAGGACACTCCACTACCTTGGAGAATGGAAGTGCAGCTATGGTCCTATTCGGGGAAGAAATAAATCAGAAAGAAGTGGAGATTTGGTAATAAAATGACCAGAAGCAACCAAGAAGAATTTGGGAACGGGAATTTGGGGTGAAAGCTGACAGGCTACAACTAGGACAGGTGTCTTCCCTAGCTCCATCCCAAATCTGAGCACTTCCAGGTCTATGTGAAGGGGATCAAGTTTTCTAATGGTAAATGTTAATGTGGTAGATTAAAAACGGCCACCAATTCTTGGTTACTTCCCACATAGAGAATTGGTATTTATTTCTCACCATCTTGCATTTGGTTTGGCCCTGTCACTGCTTGAACCAAGAGAATGTGGTGATAGTTATGCCTTGCTGATCCTGAACCTAAGTCTTTAAAAGGCTGGTAGTTTATGCTTTTCAAAACTCTGTGTTACTATATACTTACTAGAGAAGGAAAATCCTCCTAGGAACCTTACCCCAGTTGGAAGCACCTTGTCTGACAAAAGTTAGATTAACACAAGAAAAGCAAACAGAAGTTTATTAACGTATGTACCCCCGCCACACAAACATAAACACACACACACACACACATAATCGTTCAGCAATGAGTCACTCGAAGAGGTGATTAGAACTTTGGTTTATATAGTATCTTAGCAGAGGAACAGTAAACTTTTAGAGAAATGACAAGACAAAGGAAAGAGACTTTGTTTCTAGGGCAGCAAACTGGGGAAGGTAAATTATTTGGGAAAAATGTTAGCTAAGGGCTGGCTATAGTAAGATTTGCTATATAGATTCCTCTGGTGTAGTCTATGGGCTGATAAGCGTCTTGACTTTTCTCCGGTGATTAACTTCTGTCCTTCCCGGTATAGAGGGGAGGGGGGACACCTTTACAAATTTATGTCCTGTTTTTAGAGAGATAGGGGGAAAGAAGAGAGTTCTCCTTGTATCTACTCTTCTCAGTTGCCTTTAGCTCAAAATAATCCTTATGCTGAAGTAACATATTTTGGGGTGGCACATTCGTCTCCTCTTCACTAGGTCTAGAAAGATCACAGAGAGAAACCACATGAAAAGATCAGATGGAAACTGACAAACCCTGGGATGAGATGGAGAAAGAGAGAGACCCAGCCAAGCTCAGCCTTCCCGCCATCCCTTCCAAGATGCCAGACATGTGAGTGAGCCATTGGATACTGCAGCCCTGGCCATGACCTGATTGAACCGACATGAGAAACCTCCAGAAAGACCAACAGAAGAACCTCTTAAGCTGATCCCAGTCAACTCACAGAAGCATGAGATAGTGGTTGCTATAAGCCACTATGTTTTGGGGTGAGTTGTTTATGCAGCAATTGATAAGTGGAACAGTGGGGTAGGGCCAAGGTGGCAGCAGGGAAAGAGTGTGCTGTATTGTGCATCGGCTCTTACATCCCTCCATCCAGAGTGACAGGTGAAATTTCCATTCCTATTTCATTAGCTAAAGCAAGTCATACAGCCATGCTTAACTTCAGGGAAGTTATGCCCAGAAAAGAAAGGACATGAGTGATATCCACCACCCCACCTCTAGCAGCAAGGGAGGCTGGGGAAGCCAAGCAGGTTTGTAATGATTTGTTGTACCTGATCATGATTCATTACCTAGGGCTGGGCACACTGCAACCCTGAACACAATCAGGATACTGTCGTCTGGGGTGAAGGCAGGAATACATAGAGCATTTGCTCCAAGAGGGCAGTGGGTAAGTAACGGAGAGATTGCACCGGCTGCCACTGGCTCTCGCACCCTGCCCTGACCCGGGCCCCACTCACTGAACTTGAGCTCTTGCCATCCTCACACTTTCAACCCATATATTTGGAATTTGAGTTTGGAGCAAGCCTGGATGGGGAATAGAAAGGGAAAGAGAGAAGGGAAAGAGGAAGAAAAGGAGCGATGGAGAAAAAAGGCAGCAGTCATATACTTGGGCGTGAAATGAAAGAGACCTTGAGTGCTCCTGACTCTAACTTCAGCATTTTTCCCACCACTTAGGGGGAGAAAATAATTAACGTTTGCACAAAAATGTCAAACAGAAAGACAAAGGGAAAGGGAACATTTCAAAGAAGTGTGAAGTGTGTGGCAGTCTGGGTGGTCTGGCTGAAAAAGGAAAAACAAAGTTCTCTGGTGGTGCTTTGGGGAACTCTTGGAGGAATGGAATGGAACATTCTGATCTAAGTAAGGCTTATGCCTTGAGTGCTGCTCTCTCTATCTACAGCTCTAATGTAGATAATCTTTGTTTTTTTCTCCCCTTTCTTCTAAGTTTCCAACTCAGTTCACAGGTTCTGCCTTGTTGGTCAAAATTAAATCCAAATTAGCAACTCTTTTTTTCATTTCTATATTAAGTGAAAGATAAAATCCTAGGAAAATGTTTAACCATCTTCAAAAGACTTCTCATATATTGTCCTTAACAGAACTTTAATTACTATCCTATTTTACTTGTTAGCGAATCAGGGCTGAGAGAGGTTAATTTATCCAAATTCACCTAACACATCTGAAACTAGATCTATTCACCTTCATAACCCCCTAAGTTAACCAGCAAAATACTCAGACTATCAAGAATTTATTTGGTGCATTGTTCTTAATTGAACCTGGGATCTAGAAATTGTCTAGATAGCTTGGCCAGCATTTGTTGTCTCATTCAGGAATACAACTTCTAGTTCCTCCTTCTGATGGAACTGTCTTTAGTATCCTCCCACATCTATATCATTTTTGCTTTCTCTCTACTTTTATTCTCATCCAAATGTTCCCCACTGTCCTCCCACCTAGCAGTTATGGGTTTCCACATATGTGGAAGCCCATTTGCGGCCAAGTCTGTTTATGCTGATTCTCTTTTTTTTTTTTAAAAGATTTTATTTATTTGACAGAGACAGCCAGCTAGAGAGGGAACACAAGCAGGGGGAGTGGGAGAGGAAGAAGCAGGCTTCCAGCAGAGGAGTCTGATGCGGGACTTGATCCCAGAACATCGAGATCACGCCCTGAGCCAAAGGCAGACACTTAACGATTGAGCCACCCAGGCGCCCCAACTGAGCCACCCAGGCGCCCCTATGCTGATTCTACTCACTCGATCTTATGATGCTGATTAGGTACATTTCCTGCCTTATACTGAAGCCTCACTCATGGCTGTCCCTCACCCCTTCCCCACTTTCTTTTTCTCCCTAGCATTTATCACTCTCTGACACCACACATTTTAGTTACTAGAATGCAAGTTCCAAGACAGAATTTTTATCAATTTTGTTCACTAGTGTGTGTATATTTTTTGAGAAGTATCTGTTCAAAGAATGGAATAAATATCTAATTCCAAAGCCTATTCCCTTTTCACCATGATATTCTCAGACCCTTTGTGTTAATCATATCTTCTTTTTGCCTCTAGGCTACTTTGTAATGCCAAGGAATTTTTTTTTTTAATAAATAAATGCCTACATTCTGTATTATCAAGGAAAAGAAGAAACAAGTCCAACCTATCCTGGGCCTGGAAACCTTGCTAACAGCAGTTTTGGCTTTATCAAAGAACGTTCATTCTGTGCCTTCTTGTATGTGATGCCCTGCTAGGTATTCTGCAGAAAATACGAAACCAGAATGTTTATCTCCAGCTCCATCTCCCCCTCCAGTTGGCTGGTTACTGGGAGAGCAAGCACAGTGCTGATGAACAAATGGAATACACATAGCAAGTACAACTCAGACCTGAAGACAGGTGTTGGGAACCAATGTTTACAGATCAGTCAGAGAGCAAATCCATGGAAGTTTCATTATTAGACAAGATGGGGTTTCCGGAAATCATCCAAAGAGAACTTTTCCTTCCAAAATCTGTTTGGATTTGGAGGGATATTGCCGAGAAGCAGTTTATCTCCTACATAGTAAGCTTTCTTTACAAGTTCCTGGATGCAAATATTGACTGAAGAAGCCACAATAACCATAATGCTGGAAGAACTTGTGGCATCCCCTGTCCTTGGGAAGAACCCACTTTTCATGGTGCCATGCAGATCTTGGGCCTAATGCCAACTCTTTTTTAAAACTAATTTACTAATGATGCGTGATGTTGCTATAAGCTGCTGCTAATGGGGCAACTGTCATCATTTAGCATTCTTTAAGCATCCCACAGCGAACTGGAGATTTTTAACTGCATCCACCCTGTTTATTACTTTTCTGTTTTATGCATATACTCCAGTGTGTATAAACAAGACAATATTATAAAAGCATTAAAAATATAATCGCATTAAAGTAACACAGAGCCAGCTTGATTGCCCTCAACAAATCCAGCCACCATAGTTTTAGAGGCTTTGGCCACACACCAGTGCTACAAGGCCAGGTATATGAAAAGTAAATTATGCCAATTAGCATTTTACATGCATAATTCCAAAATTAATTGTACTAGATTTTTAAAAAGATTTTATTTATTTATTTGACAGAGAGAAAGAGCACACAAGCAGGGGGAGTGGCAGGCAAAGGGGGAGGGAGAAGCAGACTCCCTGCAGAGCAGAGAGAGCCCTAATGTGGGACTCAATCCCAGGACCCCAGGATCATGACCTGAGCTGAAAGCAGTCATTTAGCCAACTGAGCCACCCAGGCGCCCAATTGTACTAGATTTTAAGCTCCTTTAGAGCAACTATATGTTCTTCATTTCTCACACAGCACCTGTTTTAATGCTCCATAAATATATCCTCTGTCTCCAATAGACTAGGATTCATTAGGACTGAATGTCACGTTGAACAATGTATCCAGTATCTACTATGCATTTGGCACAAAATAACATTCAATAAAGGGAGTGCCTGGCTGGCTCAATTGGTGGAGTGTGAGACTCGGTCTCGGGGTCGTGTGCTTGAGTTCCACGTTGGGTGTAGAGATTACTTAAAAGTAAAATATTGAAAAAACCCTCATACCTAAGGCTTGCAAAATGCAAGTTAAAGGTCCCACCCTATTAAAGAGAGAAAGAGAAAAGAAAAGAAAGAAATTTTAAAGATTTTACTTATTTATTTGACAAAGAGAGCAAGAGAACACAAACAGGGGGAATAGTAGAAGGGGAGGGAGAAGCAGACTCCCCACTGAGCCGGGGGGGGTGCAATGTGGGGCTGGGATCATGACCTGAGCCGAAAGCAGATGCTTAACCATTTGAGCCAACCAGGTGCCCCAAAAAGAAATGTTAAAAAATGAACATTTACTTGAATGAATACTGACCTATGGAAATTAAATTTGATTCAACATTTGGGTAATTGTGATTTATCAGTAAAACAAACCATAAACAAAAGATTCTGGATTTAATATTTTGTAAAGAGATATTAGGATGGGGAAGTAGTGAGGGGAGGAAGGTGGTCAAAAGATACTAACTTCTAGTTCAAGGATAAATACTAGGGATGTAATGTACAGCATGATGACCCCAGCTAACACTGATGTATGATATGTAGGAAAGTTGTTAAGGTACCAAATCCTAAGAGTTCTCATCACAAGAAGAAACTTTTTTCTTTTTCTTTTTATTGTAGCTATATGAGAAGATGGACATTAGCTGAATATATTGCGGCAATCATTTCACAATCTATGTAAATCGAACCACCATGCTGTATGCCTTAAACTTATATAGTGGGGTATGTCCATTATTTCTCAATAAAGCTGGGATAGAGGTACTGACAGGTCTAAAGATAGAATGCACAATCAGCTCTTGGGGACGGGGTGGTTTAGGGCATCATTAACACATTCTGGGCTGTAGTTCCCTATTCTACCTTGAGAAGTCTTAGAAGGGAATGAGGGTTGGGTTAGAGGGTTATCTCTACAATCCCTTTCATTTTTTTTTTAAAGATTTTATTTATTTATTTGAAATCTCGAGAGAGAGATAGCCAGAGAGAAAGGGAACACAAGCAGGGGGAGTGGGAGAGGAAGAAGCAGGCTCCCAGCGGAGGAGCGTGATGCGGGGCTCGATCCCATAACGCCAGGATCACGCCCTGAGCTGAAGGCAGACGTTTAACGACTGAGCCACCCAGGCGCCCTGAAAACTGTCCCTTTCAGCTCCAAGTTCTGGAACTAGGATTTGTATAATCCAAAAGGATATAGGTAGGGGTGCCTGGGTGGCTCAGTTGGTTAAGCACCTGCCTTTGGCTCAGGTCATAATCTCAGGGTCCTGAGATGGAGACCCACGTCAGGCTCCCTGCTCAGCGGGGAGTCTGCTTCTCCCTCTGCTTCTGCCCCTCCCTCCTGCTCCTGCTCTGTCTCTCTCTCAAATAAATAAATAAAAATCTTTTTAAAAAAGGATNGCAGACGTTTAACGACTGAGCCACCCAGGCGCCCTGAAAACTGTCCCTTTCAGCTCCAAGTTCTGGAACTAGGATTTGTATAATCCAAAAGGATATAGGTAGGGGTGCCTGGGTGGCTCAGTTGGTTAAGCACCTGCCTTTGGCTCAGGTCATAATCTCAGGGTCCTGAGATGGAGACCCACGTCAGGCTCCCTTGCTCAGCGGGGAGTCTGCTTCTCCCTCTGCTTCTGCCCCTCCCTCCTGCTCCTGCTCTGTCTCTCTCTCAAATAAATAAATAAAAATCTTTTTTAAAAAAAGGATATAGGTATATTCACAGACGCTGGCCCATTAACTGGCAGGGCCAAATGACTTTTTATAAGTGAAAAAACCATAAACAAGGCCAACTCCAAGATAGCCTCCCACAGTCCCACCTCCTGAGCTCTACACCCTTCCGTAGTTCCCGCCTGCATCATACTAGAGTTGGTCTGTTTGACCATTAGCATACAGCAGAACTAGTGGTATGCCACTTCCTAGATTAGGTTATAAAAATAAAAGGTGAGGAATTGAAACCTTCTGCCAAGAGCCATGTGAACACATCTGCAAGTGGATTCTCCTCAAAGCTTCATTCAAGCTTTCAGAAGACGGCCGTCCCTGCTGACAGATTGACCAGAACCCCTTGGCCGAGCTCCCCCTGATTCCTGATCCTCAGACTAGGTGAGGTAATGTCCTGTTGTTGTTTTAAGTTGCTAAATTTGGGGGTAATTTGTTATGCGGCCATAGATCACTAAGACATTTTTGCATCCCCAAAATGGGGGATTTTTAAATCTCCCTCTCCTGGGACATATGAGCAACATCTATTTCACCATTCCTGGAAATTATGCACTTTGTTTGGCAACATATATTTCATAAGAAAAGACACGTTAGTACCAGCATTTTCTTAGCTACGTGGTTTTAAAATCAGCTTCACTCAAGCCAGAACTTTAAAAAGGAAGAAAAACGACCTTATTGCATGTAGTAGGGGTCTCACTGTGATTTCCATCTCTAGTATTTCAAGATTACAGGTTGCCTTTGCCAAAATTTCCCTTCTTTCACGGCTGTCCAGTAGGTACATTACTCTCCATCATGCTTTCCTACTTGGTCTTCCTGTGAATCCACTGATCGCTTTGAAAGAAACGCAGTCATAGGGCTTGGTTCTCTTTCAATACTTCTTTAATTCATGTGTTTACTCTTTAGTTCATGACAAAATGACCTTCGAAGATCTTTGAAGACTATTTTTAGGTCTAAGAATTTTAAAAATTTAAGTGGGGTGCCAGGGTAGCTCAGTTAGTTAAGCATCCGAATCTTGATTTCAGCTCAGCTCATGATTTCAGCGTCTGAGATGGAGCCCCACATTGGGCTCTGTGCTGGGCATGGAGCCTGCTTAAGATCCTCTCTCCCCTCTTCCCCTGCCCCTCCCCACCTTGCCCCCTGCTCTCTCTCTCTCTCTCTCTCAGTAAGTAAGTAAATAAGTTAAATCGTGGAATTCAACTGCTTTGGGCATTCAATGTTTTACCTCCTTTGCAGGTAATGTATATGAAGGTTTCAGAACAGTTCCTAGCATATGTGTTCAATAAAATTATTATTATATAGAAGTACGGATTGACTCTCTATTATATAGACAAGGAAGTGCTTCATACCTAGAGACCAAAGTGGGGAAGAGCTATCGGCTAACACAGCCTGCATTCTACAGTGAATGTCAGGTTCAGAAGAGCTCTCATAATTCTAATCAAGAATGCCCCCCATAGCATGGTTTCTAGGACTTCTCCATCATCTGTCATATACAGCAGTTAACAACATCAGTCTCTCATGGTCATGAGATGCTTTCATGGTCTCTCAAACACTTCCTGATAGGTCATTGTATAATGATCTAGCACAAAATGACTCAAAAACTTCTGTGGACAGGAATGATGATTAACATATCACTGTGCCTTTGGGCAAACTCACTTCTTAGATTTAAGCTAGCAAATTACTGCCTCACACCTCTAGGAAGCCATGTGTACATTTTACCTGATCTACAAAGGTATAGGCCGTTATAATATCCTCAAAGTGAGTTTGCA
This sequence comes from Ailuropoda melanoleuca, assembly GCF_002007445.2. Lineage (NCBI taxonomy): Eukaryota > Metazoa > Chordata > Mammalia > Carnivora > Ursidae > Ailuropoda > Ailuropoda melanoleuca. The sequence goes on from NC_048232.1 coordinate 49,703,257, forward strand.
CAATTACTTCCGGCTCAGAACTAAGGGCAATTAAAGCTTTGGAAAATGATGCTTCCTTCCTTCCTTCCTTCCTTTGACGAATTTTCTTTGAAGAACCAAAATTTATTTTCTTTTTCCCCCCTCTATATTGAGGTATAAGTGACAAATAAAATTGTACATATTTAAGGTACATAACTTGATGTTTGACATCATATACATTGTAAAATAATTGTCACAGTCAAGCGAATTAACATGAAAAAATGATGCTTCCAAATTAAAAAAATATGAGTTGCAAATGATTCCCTCATGATTTTACAAAGGAAGCGAAGTGAAACTGTAAAAAAATTAAATGACAGAATATTAGAGCAAGAGAAAACAGCTCCTGGGTGTTGTCTAGACAGGCATTCAGGGAGCAGTGATAGTGTTACTTATTCTTATTTTTTGTCACCTATTGAGAAAAAGAATATCGATTTTCATGTCATAAATAAGTCACTGAAGATTACGTTCCCCCCTTCGTTCCCCAGAGAAAAAGGAAATTGAAAGTTCAGCATAAAATACACATTATACTTGGGCAGGCCTATAAGAGCAAAAGCTTTCTTATAACCTCATTACAATGAAATGACTAACACCTCTTGCATATTAATCAGTTATGATCTTGAAGTTATATGGTCACTTACACCCCAAACACATGTAATTAATTTGACGCAATACCAGTTACCTTTTCTGCCCATCAACCACCCATAAACTTATCAGCCTAACACAGAGACCACTTGTTAAGCTCACAATTCTCTGGGTTAGCAATTTGCATTGGGCTCAGCTGAGCCATTCTTCTGGTCCTGGCTGGGCTAACTCATGAATGAACGGTCAGCGGCTGGTTGGCTAAGAGGCTCTCGTTCTGAGGGAGGGCTTGTTTAGGATGACCTTGGCTGGGACAGGTCATCTCTGCTCCACACAGGCCCTGTGCACTTGAGGCAATTTCCTGGCCTCTCTGGTCCTCTCTGCTGGCTTACTCTCATCAACACACAAATACATTGTCATTTCTCTAACTCACGCCCAGAAAGTCCACTCTCATCTCCAGCTAACACCCTATCTCTCTGCTCATTCTTACAGCAAAACTCTTGAAAATGTGTCTGTACTCACTGTCTCCAATTCTGTTCTTCCCATTTTTTTTTTAAGATTTTATTTATTTATTCGACAGAGAGAGACAGCCAGCGAGAGAGGGCACACAAGCAGGGGGAGTGGGAGAGGAAGAAGCAGGCTCATAGCGGAGGAGCCTGATGTGGGGCTCGATCCCATAATGCCGGGATCACACCCTGAGCCGAAGGCAGATGCTTAACTGCTGTGCCACCCAGGTCCCCCTGTTCTTCCCATTTTTGGTTAAAACCTACTCCAAAAGGTTTCAGCCCACACCATTCTGCCCAAACGGCTCTTGTCAAAGTCACCAATAAGCTTTACATTGCTCGATCCCAGCGATCCACTCCCACCTCCTCACTTTACGTGACCTGTCAGCATTTGACACATGTCTTCACCCCATCTCCTCAAAACACTTCCTTCACTGGGCTTCTGGGCAGCACACACCCACCTGGTTGTCCTCCTCCCTCACTAGCTTCTCCTTCCAGGTCTCCTTGGCTGGCTCCTTCTCATCTTCCTGACCTCTGAATGTCAGAGTTCCTCCAAGCTCAGTCCTTGGATTTTTCTCTTCTCTTTCCTGATTTTACTCACTTCCCTGGTGATCTCATCCAGTACCCTGGTTTTAAGTACCATCAACATGATGATAACTCCAAATTCATATTCCCATCCTCTACCCCAAGTCCAGACACAAATATCCAGCTGTCTATAAGGTATCTCCACTTGAATGTTACATTTCCCTATTTCTGCTGCAACAAATTATCACAAACTGAGTGGCTTAAAACATGAATTTAATGGGGTGCCTGGGTGGCTCAGTCAGTTGGGTGTCTGCATTTGACTCAGGTCATGATCTCAGGGTCCTGGGATCAAGCCCCACATCAGGCTCCCTGCTCGGCAGGGAGTCTGCTTTGTCCTCTGCCCCTCCCCCCAGTCATGCACACACACTCTCCTCGAATAAAATCTTAAAAAAACAACAACAACATGAATTTATTATCTTTCTGTTTTGGAGGTCAGAAGTCCAAAATGGGTCTCACTGGGTAAAGTCAATGTGTCAACAGGGCTGCATTCCTCCTAAAGGCTCTACAGGAGAATCCATTGTCTTAGACTTTTCAGTTTTTAGAGACTGCTGGTATTTCTTTGCTTGTGGCCCCCTTCCATGTTCAAAGCCAGCAATGGCCAGTCAAGTCTTTCTCACATTGCATCACTCTGACACTGACTTCTTAGTCTCCCTCTCCTACATTTAAAGACTTACAATTATATTACATTCACCTAGATAGTGCAGGAACCCTCCTTATTGTAAGGTCAGCTAATTAGCAACCTTAATTCTATCCACTTTGTCAAGTAACCAAACATATTCACAGGTTTCAGGGATTAGAAACTGGATGGCCCCTTTTGGGGGGTCATTACCCTGCCTTCCACAGATGTCTTACAGTCACATCAAACCTGGCATATCCAGACTGGCCTCCTGATCTTACCAAACCTCTCCTCTCTAGGTCTTCCTCAACTTCAGTGCATGCCAACCTCACCTTTCCAGTTGATTAAAGTAGAACGTTCAGAGTCACTTTTCCTTCTCTTCTCTTTCTAGCTCATATCCAATCTATGAGCAAATCCTGTGGACTCCACCTTCAGAATAGACTTAGCATCTGATGATTCTCACCACCTCCCGTGCAGCTACATGGGCTCATGCCCCTCCATTACTCTCCTGGCTTATTGTTAATGGTCTCTAGATCCCCCAGAGTATCCTAATAGCCTCCCAGCCCATCTCTGTGCTTTCTGCCCTCACCTACCGACGCCCGTCTCCTGCCTGCCCCCACGTAGTCTATTCTCAATATAACAGCCAGATGATATTTTTACAACAGAAGTCAGATCATGTAGCTTCTCTGTTCACAACCCTCCCGAGGGCTCTCAGCTCCGTAAAAGTTAAAGTCAGCAAGGCCCACGGGATCTGGCCATTTCTCCTACTTCTCCAACTTCTGTTCCTCCCTAACATGCTTGGTTCACTCCACCCACCGGGGCCTCCCTGCTTGGTCTCTAACATTCCAGGCACCTCCTCACGGCTTTTGTACTTAGCACTTCACTGTTTGTGACACGCTCTTCTTCCAGAGGTTCACCATATGGGTCTCTCCTCATCTCCCTCAATCTTTGCTCAAAGTCACATTCTCAGTGAGGCTTTCCTTATTCATCATCCTTTAATTTTTCCCCTTTTCTTTTATTGAAGTTAAGTTGACACACAATGTTACATTAGTTTCAGGAGTATAAGGTAGTGATGTGACACATCTACTTGTTATGCTACGCTCACTACAAGTGTGGCTACCATCTGTCACCATACTCCACTATCCTAATACCACTACCATATTCCCTCTGCATACCTTTATCACTGTGACTTATTCATCCCAGAACTGGAAGCCTATACTTCCCACTCCCTTTCCCCCACTTTGTTTATTCCCCCCAACCCCTTCCCCTTTGGCAACCATCAATTTGTCCTCTATGTTTATGAGTCTGTTTCTGCTTTTTGTTTATTCATTTGTTTTTTCAGATTCCACATATAAGTGAAATCCCTATGATATTTGTCTTTCTCTGTCTGACTTATTTTACTTAGCATAATACCCTCTAGGCCTACCCATATTGTTGCAAGGGGCAAGAGGGCATCCTTTTTTATGGCCAAATAATATCCCATTGTGTGTACACACCACATCTTCTTTACCCATTCATCTACCAATGGACACTTGGGTTGCTTCCATATCTTCGCTCTTGTAAATAACACTGCTATAAACATACAGGTGCATACATCTTCTCAAATTAGTATTTTCATTCTCTTTGGGTAAATTACTGGATCATATGTTATTTCTATTTCTATTTGACGAACCTCCGTACTGTTTTCCACGATGGTTGCACCAATACACATTCTCAACAACAGGGCACAAGTTTCTTTTTCTCCACACCCTCCCCCATACTTGTTATTATTTCACGTTGTTTGGAGTCTAGCCATTCTGACAGGTGTAAGGTGATATCTCACTGTGGTTTCAATTTGCATTTCCCTGACAAGTGATGTTCAGCCTTCTCTCACATCAGCCTTTAAATTGCACACACACGCACAGAAACACATATGTAGAAACCTTTCCTTTTTTAATGCTTTACTTTTTCCAGTAGCGTTTATCACATTCTAACTTACCATATAATTTACATTTTTATTCTTTATTTTTGTCTCTTACCATTAGATAGTAAACTCCATGAAGGCAGGGATGCCTTGAGGTATTCCTCATTCTTAAGCCAGTATCAGGTACATGGTAGACGCTCAGTAAGTATTAGACAAATAAATGATTCTGTATCATTTATGTAATTTAACAAGCCCTCAGCAAGTAAGGATCTTGCAGTAGCTGCTACCGGACTCTCTAGGTGTGTATGTTGAGGACAGAATGCTCATTATTTTTATTTTTCTATTGGATGCACACGTGTTAACACGGACAAAGGAACCTGAACTTTAGTCTCTCACCCGTTCAGAACTAACTACAAAGGGCGGGCAGATGAGCTAAATCCTCACGACTGCTGTAGTTCCACATTCCTTTGTCATTTGTTGGATTTAGGTGATGACCTTCACGTCTAGAATCAGCACCAGTCTTTCCCAGTTTGAATATTGGCACAAACCACAGACCATATTAATCCTATTTCAAAATGTCAAAATTCCAGTATGCAGAGCATTTGAAGCTGTGCAAATATCCTTCTAGAATACATTAAAAAATCAAAGTGTTATCATTGATTTTATTCCTTCATCCCCTTGCAGCATATACCAAACTGAATCCCAGAGATGCCAGCAAACTTATTTCCATTTACATACAGTGAGGCCAACGGGGAAAAAAAAGGGTTATTATCTGGAAACAGAAACTCAATGGAGAGCCAAACCTCAAACTTACACATCTATGAAAATTAAAGTCTCCCCTGACAAAGTAGGTCAAATATTACTGATGTGTGGCTATTGGATAGTCAGTCTTACTCACTCCCTAGTAAATATGAAGCGCCAAAATATGAAGTCAGGATAAAGGGGATCACAGCTGCTGCTTGTCTCTGATTAAATATCACCTCTGCTATTTAATTCAATTACTTCAGACAAAATTCTATGACATTTGACTCTGAATAAAACACTTTAACACCAAGTTTGAAAACAGCAGTGTGTGGTTGTACATAACATTCATCGCACTGGGATATCTAGCTAAGGGGGCAAAGGAGGCTGGAAGATTTTTGGTTTTGTTTATTTTTAATGCCAAAGCTTGATTGTGAATATTAGGGATAAAGCCTGGAAGAGTCAGAGCATCGAATACACGTCATAAACCACAAAGCTGGAAAGAATAGGCAATGATATAGAAGACGATGGAGGGTGGCGTGAGTCATGTGATACTAACGCCTACATAATTCATAAGACCCTTCCAGAAATTTAGATTAGACCTGGAGAATAGGGGAGAAACAGAGAAGAAGATGGAAGAGAAAACCTTTGAATGTAGCAATTTATGTAAAGAAAATGAATTTTTCAAAAAAGACTGAGTTATAATGACTCGGCAAGTACATTTTCTGCGATCTACTCAACAGAAACTGGAACTTGAAATCCAAACTTCATTTTTAAGCAGGTTTTTTTTTTAAGACTTTATTTATTTATTTGAGAGAGAGATCCCATGAAGGGGGNTGCGATCTACTCAACAGAAACTGGAACTTGAAATCCAAACTTCATTTTTAAGCAGGTTTTTTTTTTAAGACTTTATTTATTTGAGAGAGAGATCCCATGAAGGGGACGGAGCTGAGGGAGAGGAAGAAGCAGACTCCCCACTGAGCAGGGAGCCCTACATGTGGGGCTCAATCCCAGGCCCCAGGGATCATGACCTAAACTGAAGGCAGAAGCTTAACTGACTGAGCCACCCAGGAGTCCCCCCTTAAGCAGTTTTTTAAAAGCTGAATATGTGTACACCTGAGTAATGAGGACTGGGACTATAAAATTCATACCCAGCGTACTAGTATTTATTGAGCTTCCAAAGTACTGTGGGCACTAGACTAAAAGCCTTATACACATTGTCACATTTAGTCAATCCTGGGGGAAAAGTGGTCCTGAGAGTCTGGCTGGGTATTTTCTATTTGCTGTTTCAGATCCTTACTGATCTTGCTCTGTGCCAAAAGAGGCTCATGATATGAACCACAACCACCAGCCACCGTTTCCTCCTGCGTCTTATGGGGATCGGCTCATGGTAGGACTGGTGGAGAGGGAGATCCTCCCCTCCACCCCTGGCTCTCTTTATGTCTTATTGCCTTAGATTATCTTCATCCCTCTATTGAAGGTGATGGCTCCTATCAGGCAGCCCTCTCCGTTGCTACTGTTATGGACTGAATGTTTGTGTCCCCCTCCCCTAAATTCATTTGTTAAAGCCCTAACCCAAAAGTGATGATATTTGGAAGCAGGGCCTTTGGGAGGTGATTAGGTTTAGAGGAGATCATGAAGGCAACCCCCCATAACGAGATTAGCTTTCTTATAGGAAGAGGAAGAGGGACCAGAGCCTGCTCTTTCTCTGCCATGTGAGGACATGTGGGAAGGCTGTTTTCTGCAAGCCAGGGAACCAACTCTCACCAGGAACCGAATCTGCCAGTGCCTCGAACTGGGGCTTCCCAGCCTCCAGAACTGCCAGAAACAAATGTCTGTTGTCCAAGCTGCCCAGGCTCTTGTATTTCGTTAAAGCAGCCCAGCACCCTAAGACAGCTACCCTCTCAGAGTGCCAGGACTGTTGCCTTCCACTGCCCCTTCAGGCACAGGGGACATGGGGCTCCCCAAGACCACCAGTCTCAAAGCCCTGCACTAGTCCTTTCTGATTTCTGTAAAGCCTGCCCATGAGTTAGTAAATAGGCACCTGCTGCCGTGGTCAGAGAGTGCCCTCTCTTTACTGCGAGGACACTCACTAGTATACATGTAGTTCCTAAGCAGAGACGGGGTGACCATTTCTTAACAGGAATTTCCTCCTCTGTTGGGGTACGTGGCTCTTCATGCCTCTTCCAGCTCTGAGAGTCTTTCTGCTTACAGTTACGCTAATGAGGACATGCGTTGTGTTTTTATTCAATTATACATGACACAGCAACATCTATCCTCCCAGAAGCTGTTGTTTCGTGACCGCCCCCTTCCCTGGCCCTGAGCTTGATTTAAAAAGAAAAAGGAATGGAGAAAAAGCAACTGACAGTCCAGTGTCAGTGCTGGAGGGCAGCCATCAACTGGGAGTCCCTGGAGAGTCCGTGGCTTCTCTGCCTGGGACGACTGGTTCTCTAGCAATGGGATTCAGAACCCGGGAATGCTGCTCACCAGATGGAGAAGGACCTGTCCACAAGCTCAGCTACTTGCAGGGCTCAAAGCTTTGGTGGGTGGTACATCGTGATGCTTCAGAAAGCAGCAACATTTATTTGTCAGTGCTTCCTGCGTGTTCAGCTCCCCTGGAGAGACCAAATCTGCAAATGCTATGGTAAAATACAGTGAGAAAAAATAATGAAGGAAACGGTCCAGTGCATCTCAAACCATTTCACCTCACCATCCCATCTCCTTTTGTCTTAAAACCAGGAATAACCGTCAAATTGTTGTTCACGTTGTTGTAATTACTGCTAACAATCCCTCACACTTGTCTGAACTTTATATTCATGGAGATTCTCATTTTATTCTCACAAGGATCTCATGCGTGCACGTGCGACTGCAAAAATAAATGAGGGCAGGTGTTTTCTTTTATTTTTATTGTTGGTGTTTGTTTTTTAAGTTCTAATAATATCTTATCTCTTAGCCCATTCCAACCCTTCAGTGTTTTTTATGATGTATTATGACTTTTCCTGATCTCCATAATAGTAATCTTATTAGTAATACTATGTGTTCTATATTATTTGTTAGATATTCATTTGCTGTCTATCTTCTGTAAACAATGAGGTGTTATGGGGAATACAAGACCATTCCGGTCCAGGAGAACTTTCTGCAATGATGAAAATATTCTAAACGTGTTGTCGAAAACCGACCTCTGTGCTATGGAGCCGAAATATAATGGGAAGACAGAATGTGGGATAAAGAAGAACAAGAGCTTGATTGCTTGGCCAGCAAAGGAGGCTGGAGTGGGCTAAGGCCTTAGCCTGCCTGAAGGACGGGGCTGGAAGGTTTTATGAGGAAATACAGGATCTAGTCAGTTTTGACAGGAATTGTGTGTGTGCTGCCATCTTTGTTGATCTGTCTTTAGGGTGGTACTGGGTTCCTGAAACAAAAGGCTAAGAAGGGAGGAGGGGAGGTTTGCAGAAGAGAGAAAAAAGGTTACTTTAAAATCAAGCGTGGCTGAAGCATTAGTGCACCCGTTTTGATGTTTGTTCAACTTTATGCTTTTAAGCATTTTCAAAGGTGCTGTGTCCATTATGATAGCAACTAACTGCATGTGGCCATTGAGCATTTGAAATCTGGCTAATACAACTGAGAAACTGAATGTTTAATTTTACCTAATGTTAACGTATTTTAATTTAATTTTAATTTTTTTAGGATTACTTATCTATTTATTTATTAGAGAGAGCAAGAGCAGGGGGCACAGGCAGAGGGAGAAGCAGGCTCCCCGCTGAGCAGGGAGCCTAATGCAGAGCTTGATCCCAGGACCCCGGGATCATGACCTGAGCTGAAGGCAGACATTTAACTGACTGCACCACCCAGGCACCTCTAGTGGTAACTTTTAAAAATCAAAATGTTTGACTTTAATAGCTGTTATCTTTGGCAGTGCAGCTCTAGAACCAGAGTAGCTACTCCAATTTTGAGGAAATTTAGAATCCAAAGGGATGTTGCTGTAGAAGTGGGTGGCCGGCAGGAGGCACAACTTGAGAACAATTACAAACTATTGTATAAAATTCAAAATTATACCAAATATATCTAAACACTGAGATCATCTAATGAAGTGACCTGTGTGGGATGAGGTTAGTGGAAGGAAAGCATTTAGAGAAAATGGAATTTCAGGAACTGCTATGATGGAGGAAGGAAGAGCAGAGGCAAGTAAAAGAAAAAGGACCATTTGGAGGAGTGAAAGAGATGGACCCCTGAAAAACAGGAGATGGGAAAGAGGTAAGTGATTCACACCCACCCTGTTGAGAGACTTCAAGGCAAATCTGAAGTAAATGTGGATATTGACCCTGATTAGTGAAGGGTGGCATAATATGCCAGCCTAAGGATACCTTTTTGGCATCAGGAGTATTTCAAGAAATAGCAGACACAGGAGAAGCTCTGAAAACAGAATAGAATTTACCCTTTTGTAAAAGAAATTTATATTTATAAGGAAATTTCCATTTGTAAGGTTGTCTCCCTCTCTGTACCAGGAAGAGAAGGATGACTAAGTTACAAGAAACTCAACAATGCAGAAGTCACCGACTTAAATCTTCACCGCAAATCTTACTCTTGTTTACCAGACTTGTCCTGCTCATCTCCCCATAACTGACTTCCCCCACACCCTTCTTTTGTCCTTAGCTAAAGATGGTTTTCAAGCCTGAATTCTACACCACCTCTGAGAGTTACTCAGTTTTCTGAGTATGTCCCATGTATATATTAGATGTATGTTATAAACTTCTGTTTGGATTTCTCTTATTAATCTGTCTTTTTAATTTTTTAAAAGATTTTGTTTACTTATTTGAGAGACAGTAAACAAGAGAGAGAGAGAGCGCATGAGTGGGAGGAGGGAGAAGAAGACTCCCCACTGAGTACGGAGCACAATGCAGGGTTCAAACCCAGAACCCCAGGATCATGACCTGAGCCAAAGGCAGATACTTAACTGACTGAGCCACCCAGGTACCCCTAATCTGTCTTTTTTAAAGGACTCCAGCTGAGAACTTAGACGGGTAGAGGGACCTACATTAGTAACATGGGAAGCCATTATTGGATAGTGTGGACACTGCGAGAGAAAAACAAGTGGAAAGGAAAAAAGTAAACCAGGGAGAAAAGCAAAACAAAACCCTAAAAATGTTGGAGTGCTGTGACCTGGCACATCTTTTGTTGTTTCATGTATTTCCTACAAATGGTTTCAAATATTAACAGAATATTAGCTAGCCCATTTGCCGGTTTCTGAATTTGTGTAGGGGAGGAAATTTTTATTCTACCCTTCTAGATTCTGTGGCTGGTCTAATAATTTAAATGACATAGAACAGATTAACAGAAGAAAAGCAAATTTAATTATGTACATGTACAGGAGATCCAAAAAGCAGCCAGGCAATTGAGGTTTATATAACATCCTGAGCTAAGGAAAGGAAAGGGGACCGGGGCTTCAGAGTGTGGAAGGCAATTTACAGGAAGGGGAGAGGAGGAAATGTTTGGCAAACACAGGTTCTGCAAATGCATTTCTTAAGTAAAAATGGTTTATCTCTGGTAGTAGTTCTCTTCCTGATATAGACCCCCTTTCCAAAGCAAATTTCCTTTATTATTGCAGATTTCCCCCACAAATGGAGAAATTTATATTTCTTTTAGGCAGTTATGGGGGACGTTAAGAGCTCTTCCTGAGCCTTCTGGGTATTGATTGCCTTCAGCTCAAGCTAATCCTCATGCAGGAGTGGCATGGTTTTTTTTGGAGGGGAGGGTGAGGGTGGTATTGTTCTGAACCCCTTTGTTTGCATCATATTGGGAAATATATATGGTCTTTTATTATTAAACATAAACCCCAGCTCTTTTGCAAATGATATTGTAATCGAATGACTTTCCACTTAACCTCTCTTTTCCTTCAACACTATAAACACACACACACATTTCACACTCCTGCCAAATACCATGTTCAGAACAGTGCTTCTCAAACTATCTAAGGTGAAGAACCAGTTTTTCTTTTCCCAATCCATCATGAACTCAAACTTTTATAAAATACAACAAAAAAAGAACAAAACTAGAAAAATGGAATAAAAAGACAAACAAAATATAAGATAAGTTTTCTGCTCTTAGATTCAACATATATAAAAGTACTCTGACATTTTGTTTTAAAAATTTCTAAATGCTCACCTTCAATTTATTACTTATTTCCTTATGGACTGTGTTAAAAAATGATTAAAGAAGAAAAATTAGGTGATACACCTCATGAAGTGGACAGCCGCCATTCAGAGAACTGTAAAATGGGGAGGAAGGCTGAAAGCTTTTACAGGACAAAGAGTAAAGAATAAGGAAGAAATAAATAGAAATATCAGATTGGCCAGGGCTACATAGTCAACCTTGCTTGGAGTGTGAAGGAAGAAGGAAATAACTATAGAGTCCAGAGTTGGCATGGCAAGTGGGGACTGGCTGACTGGATAGTCTGTTTCTGGTGGAGCTGAGCATTTACAGGGACATGAAAGTTATCTGAGTTTCAGTTCGCTGATGTGGCACCCAGGGAAGGAGCAGTTTCATCTTCTAACTAGAGATTTATTTCAAAAACTGGTAACAAATAATTTGTTCATTGTGCCTCCCCATGCATCATACTTTCAATAGCATTGACTTAGATGCGTGATGATTTGTCTATGTAAAATGTTGTGTAATGAATAGGAATTTGTTATTTCTATATATACACAACAGACTGTATTGACAATATTATCTTTCTGATCTTCAGCTATTTATGACTTTTTTAAAAAAAGATTTTATTTATTTATTTGAGACAGAGTGAGAGAGAGAGAGAGCACAAGCCAGGAGAGAGGCAGAGGAAGAAGCAGACTCCCCACTGAGCAGAGAGCCTGATGTGGGGCTTGATCCTAGGACCCTGAGATCATGACCTGAGCCAAAGGCAGACACTTAACTGACTGAGCCACCCAGGCACCTCTATTTATGCATTTAAAATAAAGCAAATCATTTGAAGTTCATAATCTTTAAGGAATCAAGTTTTTGTCTGTGAAGTCCTTTTTAGTTCTTTGCTTATTTCCTTGCACTCATAAATATTCAAAAAAATGTCAGTTTTCCAATGGACTCGTGTGTTCAAATAAAAATATGTTGGACACCCCAAATGAATATCTACAGGTATTAATCTCTAATGCCCCATGTTTATCTGTTTAATGTGTTTCTTGTTAAGAACATTTTTATTTGTGGGGGCGCCTGGGTGGCACAGCGGTTAAGCGTCTGCCTTCGGCTCAGGGTGTGATCCCAGCGTTATGGGATCGAGCCCCACATCAGGCTCCTCTGCTATGAGCCTGCTTCTTCCTCTCCCACTCCCCCTGCTTGTGTTCCCTCTCTCGCTGGCTGTCTCTATCTCTGTCAAATAAATAAATAAAATCTTAAAAAAAAAAAAAGAACATTTTTATTTGTGAATGAAATCTTATAAGACAGATGCTCATAACATTACAGTTTATTGCCACAAAAAAGAGTAAGCTATTAGAAAATGACTGAGTTTTCACAAACATCAATGTCATACTGCTGTGTGAGGAAACAGAAAAAGTCTGGCCAAGAGAGAGGTTAGGAAATCAGTGTTTAGCACTGCAAGGATTTGCAAATGTGCAAAGTGCAAATTTGTTTATTAAGACCAACTGGCTTAAAGTTTTATATACTTTAAAGTTCCTTCATCTAATACTGCCTTTATTCCTCCTAAATTTTAGGACAAATATAAAATCATAACAGAAGCCTACAGGAAAAAAAAAAACAAGTGCATATCACTTAGGAATAATGGCTTCAGAAAAAACGGACTCAGAAAATTAAAGCTCAAAGGTTGTTGGCATTTCTTTTCCCTTCACTCCCTTAAAGTTCTGGAGACTTTGCATTCTATTTCCAAAAACTGTGGCTAGTGTTTTAACATTCCACCAATTATGCCAAGCAGTCTAATTTGACCTCCATTTAAGAGAAAGGATTTCTTGGTCTTTTTGTAAGTTTATTACTATACAACATGAAAAACAAGTGTTACGGGTGATCCTTGATTGGATCCTAGATTGGAAAAAACCCAAAAAACAAAAAATCTATGATAAGGCATTACTAAGACAATGGAGAAAGTTTGAATATAAGCAATATTTTATATAATTTTATCATATCAACATAATTTCCTTTGGGTGATATGGTATTATGGTTATATAGGAGAATGTCCTTGTTCTTAGAGAACAGATGTTAAACTATTTAGAGGGAAAGTGTCATGATGTCTACAATATACTTTCAAATGGCTCAGCGTTAAAAAAAAAAAGGCACATGGAAATAGATAGATAGATAGATAGATAATAGATAGAGCAGCCAATGTGGCAAAATGTTGATAATTGATATGTTTAAGCAAGGCTGTTCCTAACCCTGCAGGGCCTGGGTCAAAAGTACAAATGGAGACTTATATATCATGCTTAAATATTTAAAGTTATAAAGCAAACTCATAAAATAATAAAATACATTCTATCCTTTACTTTGACTAATACATCGTCATAATGATCTGGAATCCAAGTTTAAATTTAGATTCACAAACTCCTGCAAGTTTTATGTTAGATAGTAATTCAAGGAAAGCCATCCCTGGTCTCCTGACCTGCAGCCAGTTCCATTTCTCTCCCCATCCCTAAGTCCATCCATATCATAAGGGGCTCTATGCACATTTGTGTGGGCCTCAGTTCATGCATTCAAGCACCATCTGTGGGGTAGCAGAATATGAAACCCCAAAACATGCCCCTTTTGCATAAGGATTATCTTGAGCTGAAGGCAACTGAGAAGTAGATATAAAAAAGCTCCCTGCCCTCCCTCTATTTGCCTAAAACCAGGACATAAATATTTAAAGGTATTTCTCTTCTTCCCTCTATCAAGAAGGACAAAAGTTGATCACCAGGTATAACTTTATATCCTATCAGGCCGGAGATGGCACTGGAAGAATCTACATAATAAACTTTACTTTCAGCTTTTGTCTACCATTAGTTTCCTATATATCTGCCCCCATATTATTTGCTGTCCTTAGAGACTCAAAGTCTTTTTCCTTTATCTTGTCACTTCTATAAAAATGTATTGTTCCTTTGCTAAGATACTATGTAAACTCAGGTTCTTTTTTTTTTTTTTTAAGATTTTATTTATTTGTCAGAGAGAGAGAAAGTGTACAAGCAGGGGGGAGTGGCAGGCAGAGGGAGAAGCAGGCTCCCTGCTGAGGAGGAAGCCCAATGCGGAACTTGATCCCAGGACCCTGGGATCATAACCTGAGCTGAAGGCAGACACTTAACCAACTGAGCCACCCAGACATCCCTAAACTCAGGTTCTAACTAAATCTTTGAGTTACTCATTTTTCCCTGGGTATCTCCCATGCATATATGAGGTATACATGTTAATAAACTTCTGCTTTTCTCTTATTAATCTGTCTTTGGTTATAAAGGTCTAGCCAAGAACTTAAAAGGATAGAGGGAAATTACTTTCCCTCCCCTACACATCCATATCACAGCTCCCCACTCCCACAAACGGCTGTTTCTTGGCCACCCTTGGACCAAAGATATGCATAATGGATGTGGTCTAAACTCAGGAAAACAGACCCTAAAAAGATGAAAGTAGCAGGAATTCCAGGGTCTAGGATACCTGCAGCATGAATAAAAGTGAGGGGTTGTGGTGGAAACTGAGCTCCAGATGGGCATGCCTCTTGGCTCAGAATACTTCTCATCCCTTGGGGAGGATCAAGGCTGGAGGAGAAAAGGGGCTCTCCAAAGGATGGGTAGTATTGGATCTAGGTGAAGGAATATGGATTTCCAATGAAATTATTCTTTCAATTTTTAACTTGAACATTTTGGCGTATTTTTTCCCACTTTCCAAAAATGCATTGGAGACGATTTAGAAAAAAAGTTTTTTACACCCTGTTCTTTTCACATACCATTCTAGCAACTGTGGGGAGAGGAAAATTAATCTTTCCTCTACCCTTGGAGTTCTTAGCAAAGACCTCTGTAATAAAAGAAGTTTATTAACATGTATACCTCATGTATATTTGGGAGATGCCCAGGGGAAAATGAATAACTCAGAGGTGGCTTAGAGTTCAGGCTTAAATACCATCTTAATTGCAGGGCACCTGGGTGGCTCAGTTGGTTAAGCAATTGCCTTCAGCTCAGGTCATGATCCTGGGGTCCCAGAATCGAGTCCTGCCTTGCGCTCCCTGCTCAGCAGGGAGTCTGCTTCTATCTCTGACCCTCCCCGCTCTTGTGCCTCTCTATCTTTCAAATAAATAATTAAAACCTTTAAAAAAAAATCTTAATTAGGAAGGGAGGGGTGGTATAGGCCTCTTAGGGGAGAGCAAGTGATCTTTAGGGAAGATGAATGGGTTCTTAGAAAAAATAGACGGGAGATATAATAATTTGTGATAAAGTCTGGGTGTGGCATCAGTGATTCCTGGTTAGTGAAACTCCCAGGGAGGGGGGTTAACTGAGTTCCTTTTGCTGTTGTGTCTTGCGGCAGATATGAGGAGTTCAGAGAAAGCCCCTTCTTGAATTTAAGGTTTTCAAATGCCTGCAACTCAAAAGAATTAATATGCCAAAACAGCATATTTTGAGGTGGCATGTCCTGAACTCCTACATTCGTATTTTGAGATGGCATATTCTGCTACCCTTAGCAATAATCATTTACATGATTAAAAACTCTTTACGAACATTATTTTTACCATTCATTATAACCAATCTGTGATATTGTGATTTATAATAAGAAATACATATTTGCTCTTCATCCCTGTTCCTGGCACAGAGCTCCTACAACCCCTGGAACTGCCCAAGTGTTGACAGTGGGACAAGGTGTCTTTGTTATGTTAATGAGGCGACTGGTGGATCATTAGAAGGGATGGGGGCTCCTTGCCAGGGGAAGCAGGTGTTTAGAGGGCTGGAACTTTCAACCCCACCCCCTGATTTTTGAGGGGAGAAGGGCTGGTTCAATCACCAATGGCCATTGATTTAATCAATCATGCTTCCTTAATGAAGCTTCCACAAAAAACCAAAAGGACTAGATTCGGAGAGCTTTCCAGGTGGGTGACTGCATGGAAATTTGAGGATAGCGGTAAGCTCAGAGAGCAGGGAAGCTCTGAGCCCCTTCCCACATGTACTGTTTTATAACTTACCCTTTTATAACAAACTGGTAAATGTTTCTTTGAGTTCTGTGAGATGTTCTAGCAAATGAATTGAACCTAAGGAGGGGGTTGTAGGAACCTCCCATCTATAGCCACTTGGTCAGAAGCACAGGTGACAAACCTGCACTGACATTGACTTCTCAAGGAGGTGGAGAGGCAGTCTTATACAACTGAGTCCTTAACCTGTAGGATCTGATGCTATTTTCTAGATAAGTAGTGTCAGAATTGAGTTGAATTGTAGGCCACCTGGTCAGTGTCTGGTGGGAATTTCCCATTGACAAAACTCAGACATGTGGCCACATCTGACTTGTAGGAGAGCTGGCCTGACAGCACAGAAGGAGAGGGAAATAATGTGACTCAACCTATCCAAACTCTCCCATCTACTTAGACATCTGCAGGTTGTACAGGTCATTTACTGTTTCAGCCTGTCAGTGGATAAAAGCAAGAGGCCTTTAGATTTTTGTTTTGTTTTGTTTTGCTTTGTTTTCCATTTCCTGGAGGAGTCCATGAACCTCTACTCTGCCAATGTGGCCACGGATCTCATAGGATCCCCCTTCGGTCTCCATCCTCCATAAATACTTGAGATTAGAAACCCTCTGGATGAATTTGTCTTGCCAACAATCCCTTTCAAGTGGACTCCATGACAACAGCTCTGTTAGCCCTTGTGTTTGAGCCAGTTTGCTGGTGATTTTCATTGTATTCATTCTAGTGTGTAGACTGTATTTACTCTAAATAAAGAGTCCTTGCATTTGTGGAAATTGCTTCCCAATGGTCTCTCTGCATTTTTTTAAATGATGCATTTCTTATAAAGGAGGCCCAAGATACTTAGTTTAAACTTATAGTGTTATTTTTATATCTGGAGCAGAGAGTGACTGTGTGCTATTCACTAAAATTTCAAGAGAATGTCAGGCCTTAATGGATTTATATTTCAAACCTTCTGACTTTATTTTTTTTGCATTGATTTTAGGTACTGACTGAACTTATAATCAAGTTGAATGTCTGGCAGAGTTGGGGAATTCAGTTGCTCTCATGCTGAATAAAGGCTTTAATCTGGGGAAGAGGGGATTAAAAAGATCATTTTAAGTTAAGGATGGGGGTTCACTTGAGCATCTCAAAAAGAAAGCTCCAAACTACCCAAAACTGGGTAAGTCCTAAAGAAGTCTTATTGGAAATGATTTTAGCTAGTAGGCCTACCAGTCAGGCTAGTTGCCAATGTTTGCCCGTGAGCAAGAAAGTTGAAAATTGACTTCAGATGGTTAGTCATTGACACACACAGGAATCTGCCAAAGAATCTTTGAGGAGCAGAGACACATGGGTGCAGATGGCCTCAACCCAAATTCTCAAAATATTAGGGGAACGCAATAAGACTAATGAGGATACTACTTGTGTTCCTTAGAGGTATCATTAAATCTGAATTTTTTTTCCTGTTGCTTTAGGAAAAAAGCAAAAATAAAAGAGATGCCAGAAATATGTTGTAGTAAATAAACCACTACTATTGGCAAAACAATTAATCATTTACCCAACAAGCATTTATTAAGCACCGGCATTAGGTTCTGGAGATAGGAAGATGAATGAAAGTTTCTGCCCTCAAACAGCTCATAACCTAGAGCAGAGGAAAATCATTGCAAAACAGTGTAGTAAGGGCTGTAAGGGAGGCATGCATAAGTCGTGTGGGGGTGTACAAAGAAGGAAGCAAGTTTGGAAGGATGGTCAGGGAAAGATTTACTGAAAAAGATGCATCTCAAAGGATGAACAGGAGTTTTCCAGGGTAAGCAGCACTTTCCTAAGAGAGGAAAAGCATAGCAAAACTTGCCAGAGCAGAAAGGCAGGCACCAACTTTTACATCAATTCGGTTAATAAAGCTGTTTTCGTGGCAAAGGTTTTTTTTATTTCAAGGTTTTCTCTTTTGATTTGCTTTTCTTTACATTTTAGAGAAAGTGTGTCTGTGGAAATATCTAATGGAGAGTCAAAGCAATCTCACCACTGTGAGTTCGAAAGCACCCAGGATGACATCTTCTGAATCTCTTCTGCCGACCTAGTTTCGTTAAAAGATTCCCTGGCAGAACCGTGAATGAGAGAATGACCATTAGAAAAAGGGCATTTTAAACCTCTGGCCTTTTTTACTTT